>NW_022196252.1:1053791-1211291 GCF_008641045.1 Pistacia vera | reverse complement strand
TGAGCTGTCGTAGGCAACCAAGATTAAAACCTAAAAACACATGTAGCAGTGTGAGTAAGGATCGTTCCCGAGAGAGTGTCTACCCGAGTTTAATGTTACGTGAACAAGGTTTTGGGGGGGGGGGGGGGGGGGGGGGGGGTTGTTTGAGTAAAAACAGAAACAATTTCAGGAAAAGCAATTCAACCTAAATTACCGAAATCAATCAAAATAACAAAACTTGGTCTAAGTCAACATCCACCATCGGAATCTTACAATTGATCATTAATGCAAAAATAAATCAATTCTTATTTTGAGTATTCACCGTTGGAACTATTTTCCTATCTCTCCTTAGTTGTAATTAATTAGAAAACAAGCAATCTAATTAATTTTACTACTAAAAAACCCTAGACAAGCGCTAATGATTTAATCTAGTGGCAGCCTTAAGACCTAAAGAGATCGATGAAGCTAAACAACACAAACACAAGCGATTGTATTTAATTCAGTCAAATGTTCTTCTTAAGACTTAATAATTCCTGACGCAGCAAACTCTTAAACCTTAATTACTTCACAAGTTAAAGGGATCAAACAATTACGGATTTGATATCTAACTTAGCAATAGATTGCAACAAATAATAAACTAGTAGACCTTCTAGTAATTAAATGAAACAATCATGAAAATAAGCATAGAAGAACAATACTCAGAGAATATATTGAACACCAAAAACAGATAGATCTCACAATTTTATTGATTCCGAGGTCTCCGTTTCTTTTGACCAAGTTATGAAAATTAGCCGCTCATGGCCATCACGAAAATCAAAAGAGAAAATTCCATAAGAGAGAAGAGAGAGGCGTGTGTGATATCTCAATCTGATCTCTCTCTCCTCTTAAAGATATCCAATTCAAATTGAAGTATTTGAATTCTACTAAATCTCCTCAAAATATTCTAATATCCTAAAATAACATTTATCCTAATCTGATTTTAATTAATTGAAAATAAAATAAAATCCTAAAATAAAATATGAAAGTGGTGTTTCCAGCTGTAATTTGCATGCAACAGGTCTTTAAAATCTTCCAATAATAAACTGCCTAATTGACTTGCATGATAGGGCAGAATGTTCCAGAACGTCGGCAGTGCAGATGCGTCAACTTCAAGCCCGATTATGACCTTTATGCAGTGAGTATCTCTCCAAACTCAAAACATGAAAGTTGTAGATATCTTTCTTAGGGTTCCACGGCATTTTGAATCATCTCCATCGGAGCTTGGATGAAAGAGTTATGGCCAGATTACAAAGCGATGTCAAAACTGTCTGAATTCACCTAATTAGTTCCGTTTTGCATTTAACACCTGCATTTGCCTCCTAAATCAAAATAGAATAATAATGAGTACATTTAGGCAACAAATAAGTATAAAAGTCTAGACATTAAGGGAGGGTAAATATGACATTTTGCATTCTCATCACTTATAAAGTCTCTTCTGTGAGACTACTCCCGGCAGAGGCAACATGAGGTATGCAAGTTGTTTGAATGCTCTTACTTTTAGTGTGGGTCAAATGCTTGAATATCTGCACTTATGTCAAAAGTAATTGTTGCAATCATGTGCAGAGAACTAATTGAAGTTGTGATAACATTCAACACTAACGTCACATTAAATTGAAAATATACAGTTTAGACAAGCAATTTTTTCCACACTTTTGGGCTTTTGACAGCATGGCTATCATATTACCATCTTGTGTTGCCTCACTATCCTTTAAAACAAGAAATGCAGACACTTTACTGGAGAGGTTTATCTTTAAATTTAGCCTACCTGAGAAAAGTAGGCCAATAAATTGATTGCAGTGGTGTTATTAGTCATACAAAATATTCAGTATCATCATGGCCATCTATTTTTCATTCTCATTTTTTTTTTTTCTTAAAGTTTAGTCCCCTTGTTTTCGTAGAGCAATATAGGTTTAATCTGATTGCTTTCTGTACATTTTTGTTACAGAGGATGATGTTCGATCTTATACGATATAACAAACCATCTCAAATGCATTATCAAGAAGGAGATTCATCGCTGGATCTGAGCAATATAGATAAAAGATTTGATATACCAACAGAAGCTTGTGAAGGAAACTCCTCTCTTCTGATTCAGGTGGAGAAGCGCAGGTCCAGTGTAAAAAGTAGTTCATTGTGACAGATTAAATTGTATATAAAAGTCCTGAGAAAGAAGAAAAAGGATTACTTATTGTGGGGTAGGGTTTTTGCAAACTGTTCAACCAACCCCCTCTTCCCCTCATGTTTTGCACCATAAACAAGTTAAATTGTTGTGAGGAAAAAAGATGTAAATTCTTTTTAATAGGAAAATATTTTCTTTTGCCTTCAAAACATCAATATCTTGTCTGTTTCACTTTCTTCATAGCAGATCTTATCATTGTTATAATGCACTTCATTTATCCTTAATTTTTTAATGAATGATTGAAGCTAGCTAGGGGCCCTGCTTGGATTTGCGATTTATTGCGAATATTTAAATGCAAATGCCTTCATCATTATTCAAAGGCTTCCACTAGAGACTAAATACCAACTATGCTAAAGCAGGAAAGCAATAATGGAGGTTGCTTTGGCCCTTCAATGTCAATTTATATTAGAGGGGTCAAAAGGGGTCAAATCATATTATTCTAACAAAGAATGATTTATCACTCAGTGGATTGCATTAGAAAGATCTTTTTTGATGGAATTTTTTGTGTATAATTATACAACCATAATATTCTAACGAAAGTTGTTTTTTTTTGGATAAACTCGATAATTATCTTTCTTGTAATTCGAATACAAGACTCTTGGGTATAATTAACTACAATGACTAAAGAGTTTGTCATATTCAAGAATGCATATAAAAGTATTCATATACAACCATAATATTCTAACAACGGTTGTTATAGTATGCAATAGTCAAGAATGCATATAAAATCCTTTAATATGGAATTTATATAGTTTTAATATGTAAATTATGTTAATTATAGACTATTAAATGATTAAAAGACAAAATATACAATTTATTACGCAAGAAGTTCAGTTGAAACTTGAAAAGTTTTCTTTTGTTAGTTAACAATCTAATTGATTAAAAGGGGATGAAATATGGATGAATGAGATCCTTAAACATACTGCTATATATATATTGAAATAAAAGTATTATTACCAAAAAAATTTACCATATTTTTTTTTTTTTTAGGTAACTGAAGCATCCTAGCCTACACTGGATCCTGCTTAATCCTTAAGACCAAGGAACATCTACAAGCCCAATTGACTAAAATAACTGCACAAATGTGATAAGTACCTCTCCTACGACTAGAACACACTAGTGACTAAAGTGTTTACCATCCAGCTAAAAGGGGAGAGGTGATTTACCAGATTTTATCAACATTAAATGAAAGATGTTTATAACTTATATTTGAGACTATAACATCACAACTACATGTGAAGATTACTTGAGATAGATCATTGTTCCAGAAACTTGTACTAATTAACATAAACATATAAAATTGTTGCCAAGCTGCTGAGAAAGGCTAATAATTTTAAATGAATTAGTGGCCAACCTAATTAATATATTTTGATGAAAGAACAAGTAAGATTAGTTAACAAGAACTACCTCTGAGTGGTCGAGTGGTTCGACCAGGACTTTTTGATGTATTACTAGAGATTCTGAGTTTGACTCTCTTCTCGATTGCTAATAAGGATAGCTATTAGAGTTTTTACCCAACCGGTAGTTTCAAGGTCCCGAAAGATTAGTTAAGGTGCATATAAACTAATCCAAACACTCCCGACCATTTAAAAAAAAAAAAGATTAGTTAACAAGTCGTGAACCACGTTAAAGTCAAGATTAGCATGCTATAGATCAATGCATTAACTTTAGATAATTTTTACAACTTAATCATGCAAATTGCCACCTTAAATAATGTTGAATTAGAAAGTTAATATGACCCTTTTGATTAAAATATTTAAAGTAAAGAGACTATAATAGATTTCCTACTCATCAGGATCCCACTGAAAACAACTTTCTCTTAACATTTTACTACCATATATTCACGGAGCCAATTGACAAAATCTTAATCACATTTGTCAAAACACAGAAAGAGAGAGATGGAGGCAACACAAATTCAAGTGAAAAAGGAAATGGAAGAAGAAGCTCAAACAGAAGTAGAAATCTGGAATTACATATTCGGGTTTGTGAAAATGGCAGTAGTTAAATGTGACATAGAGCTCGGAATAGCTGACGCCATTGAAAACCATGGTGGCCCCATGACACTTTCAGAGTTATCATCAACTCTCAATTGCACACCCTTAAATCTTCACCGAGTAAGATGAAATAAAATATCTATCTAAAGTTGTTTGAGACAATTATTTATATTTTAAAGTTGTTATCATATCTTTTATCTTGCAGGTACGTAATAAGTCGCCAACATAGACACCTTTTTTTAAACCAAAATATTTCTAACTGCATATTTAGAGCTTCTTGGCACGAAACTTTTAGTATTTCCGTACTATATTCATCCTTAAGATTATCACTTTCATCTTCTTATCTAATTCCAGTAATGATTTCTTCTTCAGTTAAAACATACACGACTTATTGCTCATTTGGATGATTAAGGAATATATTAATATCCATTTGATTAGTGTAATGAAGTTGTCAATTCTGATCACTCAATTTGTAATGACTCTTTGATATTCATTTTCATACTATCCTAATGCTACTAAAACAATGAATTGAAATCCTAATACTACTACAACATGAATTATAAACTAAGAAATCAAAACAATAATTCTTGTAACTATACTTCTATTAAGTTATAACCTCTGCATAGTAATAAATTTAATTGGTTTCAATATTATGACTATAGAGAGGTTCTACTGTATAATAAATGTTACATGTTGAGTGCCCATGCAAGACTTTATTGCTAAGGGACATTTTTATTCTACAGATATGTAAATAGATAAAACTTCATACGTAGATATATTTTTTTTTCTTCAAGTAATCCATTCAAAGTTTAATCATACTATATAAATATAGTAGCATCAAAAACAGGTTTGGACACATATATTGAATAACATAAACATTATACATATGGAGAATAGTTGATGATTGATCATGTGTGATTTGACCGAACGATATTAATATAATAGTTAAACACCAAAGAGATAAGACCAAGTCTGTCATCCACTGTTTTCCTAATAAATAATACAAATTAGTGTTATGAATATCATTATTGTCTTGATCAATAATTCATCCATGTTTTTGATGAAAATTTGTAAATATGAGTGAGTTTGAATTTGGGAGATAAGTTTTTAGCCATATAGTATCGTATTTTCTTGATCATGGCCATGAATAAACACAAGTTTTAGTCTAGGGGAAGCAAGAGAAAGATTGATTCCTGAGATTGATAGGCATCGAGTTAGATCTTATATAACGAATGATAAAGGAGTTTTAGCATGGTAATAGGATTAATTTGGCTGATGGTCAGGTTAATCAATATTTGTTGTGCTTGGCTATTGTAGATAATAAAATCTATAGTTGATTCGAGCAAGGTTGATCTTGTGAGGACATACTGACAATCGTATAGACTTGTAAAGACAATGAAAGCAAACGTGAAGGCTCAGGGGATACTGGTGTGGTCTAGCGTAGGCACTTCGACGCTCAAGACTCAAGTCAACACGGTTGAAAGAAATATATAAGTGAGGCTAAGAACGGCAAAGAGTTTACCGTGAGTGTTTAGTTAGGGCAAGACTATAGTAAAGTGGCCGGATCACGGCTTTACGGAAAGTAAAGTTAGTCGAAACTAAACTTTACGGTAGGGAAAGGCGGCGGTTCTTGAGAGCAAAAACTTTTTAGAGCTAAAGTTATGGGTTGTATGTGAATCAATAATGAGAGGATTGACCTCGGTTTATATAGTGAGTCAATAAAGTTTGATCCTTGTAGAACTAGGCGTTCTCACAGTCAAAGTTTGAGTAAACAGAAAACTCGTGATGTTTATCCATGTAGAAGTATTAGGTCATGTAAGATTAGGAATCTTGGATGAACTAGGAAGTAAGTAGGACTCTGAGTCCTATTTTGGAACGAATATAGGTTAATGGGCTAAAACCCAATTTAGTTTAACTTGTAAAAAGACCCAACTCGTGGAGTGGCTCAAAGCATAAGTTTGCTTAGTTCGTAGGGTGGCTCTGATTATAGAGTGATCAAACTCGTAAAGTAGTCCAACTCGTGAAGAGGGCTGACTCATGGTGTGGTCCAGCTCGTAGAGTGAGCCGGCCCATAAAATAGGTCTTCTTATAAGACGGGTCATCTCATTAGATGATATTTTCCACAAGATGGCTTTAAGTATGGGCCCAATCGGAATTGGGCTAAGACACTAGGAAACATAAAGTTTATTTCATTATTGGGCTTGAGAAAGTTCAATACGATTTTTTGCCCATACAATTATATTGATATTATTCTGTTAAATGAACTGAAATTTCTTTTAGAAAGCAATCTCACAACCATAATGCATTACAAAAGTAATTAACAACATCATCTCATTAAACACACCATAAGTTAACAACTCCTTAAATACATGATTAGCGTTTAATTAATGCTTTCTATAGCGTAGATAATGGCTCTACAATTTAAAATTTTCAAGCAAGAAGTTGCTATTTTTCAACAACGTAAGTTTATAATGAAGAAAATCTCTCCAATCATCAAAGGGTATCGGACCATTTTGGTTAACAAATAATTTTAGTGCCGAAACTAAAATCTGAATCCCATGCAACTAATTGCTATATATAGATGGTAAACAATCATTCTTGTTCAGGAACACGCAGAAAGAGAGATAAAGAGAGATGGAGGTAATCACAGAAAGAAAGGCAACGACAAAGGAAAAGCAAGAGCAAGAGCAAGAAGAAGAAGCTCAAGCAGACGTTGAAATTTGGAATTATGTATTCGGATTTGTGAAAGTGGCAGTTGTAAAGTGTGCCATTGAGCTCGGCATAGCTGACGCCATAGAGAACCATGGAGGCCCCATGACACTTTCAGAATTATCATCAGCTCTCAATTGCGCGCCCTCCTCTCTTCACCGAGTAATGAGATTTTTAGTTCACTACCAGATCTTCAAAGAGAAACCCACCAGCCACGGATCCATAGCCTTCGAACAAACCCCAATCTCACGCCGCTTCATAAAACATGGACAAAACAGCATGGCCGCTTTTGTTCTACTGGAGAACGGCCCGGAGATGGTGGCATCATGGATAAACTTGAGCGCCGGCGTCCAGGTCAACGGAACGCCGGCTTTTAAGGCGGCTCATGGGAAGGATATATGGAGCTATGCAGTTGGGGATGGATCTTTTAGTAAGGTAATCAATGATGCAATGGCTTGTGGAGCTAGAGTGGTGACAGTGCCGGCGATTATTAAAGGTTGTCCTGAGGTGTTTGATGGAGTTGGGAGCTTGGTGGATGTTGGTGGCGGGAACGGAACGGCTTTAGGGTTGTTGGTGAAAGCTTTTCCATGGATTAGAGGGATCAATTTTGATCTTTCTCATGTTGTGTGTGATGCTGAGGAGTCCCATGGAGTTGAGAATGTGGGAGGTGACATGTTTCAGAGTATTCCAATGGCTGATGCTATTTTCATTATGGTTGGTATTTATTTATCATTAAAGTTAATTACGTGATTAAAAAGTTATTTATCTTTAAAAACAAGATAAATACAAAACAAATTATAAAAATTTTCAGGTGCAAACATGCTGGGATTTTGTTCTTAAATTTTAGGTTAAGATTTCTGAGGTGAAGAATCTATTAAAAAGACATAATTTCTTCTCTTTAAGAATCTAAAACAACTTCTTTTAAAAAATGAGCAATGGATAGAATATTTGATTGAATTTATATGTTAAAAGTCTTTTTCCTTTTCTTCTTTCTATACATACTTCAAAGTAATATTAATCTTCTATTCTTCTTACTTCTATTAAGTAAAATTTATGTAAGAATTAATTTTATGTTGTCCTAAAATTTAAGGATTGGCTTTGAGATAATAACCCTTCCATAAGTAGTCCAAATAGTTAAGATGAATTGGGGATAGTGTAGATAGGTATACGGTCTCAGGTTGAATTTTTCATTTGAGCATTCATAATATAAATGGGGGATCGTGGCGGTGGGTTGCTACGTTAGCCTCCTTTGAAGATTAGTCGAGGTGCGAGTAAACTAACCTAGACATCTTAAAAAAAAAGCTTTGAGATAATATAAAAACATAACAATTTTTTAACATAAATTTAACTATAATTAGACTTTTCACTTTTAAATATGATAGCTTTCTTACTTTCTAGTATGATAATATAAAAGATAAAGAAAATCAATAACGTTACATATTTGAATTTTGTATATTAATTCATATGATAGTTGATTTGATAGTATCTTGTCTTTTATT
Source organism: Pistacia vera (assembly GCF_008641045.1). Lineage (NCBI taxonomy): Eukaryota > Viridiplantae > Streptophyta > Magnoliopsida > Sapindales > Anacardiaceae > Pistacia > Pistacia vera. The sequence continues at coordinate 1,202,895 of NW_022196252.1, read as the reverse complement.
CTAAGACGACGGGGGAATTGAATTAATATGTTAAATCAATTACCATATGAGTTGGTATGTACAGCATTACTTGAAAAAAAAATATGCTTTCTAGTGTCTCTACAATATTCGGCACTATAAATTAGTATTAAAATTGTGTAAACCTTATCTAATTATTTGTTAATAATTAAATTTGGTTTCATTTTTTAATACTGCAGCAGGTTTTGCACGATTGGGGGGATGATGAGTGCATCGAAATCCTGAAAAAATGCAGAGAAGCAATTCCAAAGGACAATGGGAAAGTGATAATCGTTGAAACAATAATGGAAGAAGAAGAAAATTTAGGAGATGAATTAAAGTCAGTGAGGTTGAAGATAGACATGGCAATGATGGCTCACACTGACAAAGGGAAAGAGAGGACTTTGAAGGAATGGGATTATGTTCTTGGGCAGGCAGGATTTAGCAGACATAATGTTAAACACATTCGTGCAGTGCATTCTGTTATTGAGGCTTATCCTTAATTGCTCTATTACAATCAAGATTATTAAATAATTAATGTTGTATGTTTAAAATAATGGTGGCTACGGCTGTGGCTATTACCATTGGGCAATTGGTGTTTCTCATGTTCTACTTCTAGCTCGCAGGGTTTAGTTATTGAATAAGTAAGAGCATTCTCGTGTGATAATGTTTATTAAATGCATTTCCTTGCAACAATAACTAATATTAAGGTGTTAATTAATTATTCTGTCATAAGAATCATTTTTTGGTTTTTAATAATAGAGTGAAATTAATCGCCCCTAAGTAACCAAATAGTTGGACATGGACTCTTGGATAGATTACTCAAACTGAGTTCGAGTCATATCGGTCCCTAATAGGAAAGACCAAGGGAGGTTATACCCGGTCTTTAACTTTAAGGCCCCCGAAAATTAGTTGAGGCTATGAGTACAAATGGATATAAGTAAACAAACAATACTTAGAATCCCAGTGGCAGCTACTCCATCCTACTTTTTGTTGTTATAAATTTTGATAATGACATAGGACAGGCTTACCACATCATCTAGTTAACACAAAGGGGTGAAAATTGAGTCGAGCTGCTCACGAGCTACTTGAACTCGACTCGATGTTGGCTCGAACTTGGCTCAATATTAGTGGAGTCGAGTTCGAGTTTGAGTAGTTAATCGAGTCGAGTTCGATCATAGTAGAAATTGAGTCGATATGTTTGCAAGTATTTTCAAACTCGATGGATAAGTTGATAGTTTTTAAAGTAATACGAATCATATTAATTTAAAAGTTATAAAATTTGCAAATCCACCCCTGTTAGATGAGCTCGAAATTGAGTTGGAACTAAAACTCGATTAAAACTCAACTATATGAACTCAAATTCAAACTCGGATTCCAATTTCAAGTACCAAGTTCGAGTTCGAACTTGATTTCTCAGGCTCAAACTCGAACTTGGTATTGTAGTGATCGAGTCGAGTTAGATTTACCAGATACTCGACTCGACTCGACTCGATTTCACTCCTAAGTGAGACTGTTAAATGACATAGTGACATGTATTGTCGCATATGTGCCAAAATTTTTCTTTTGTCCACGTATCATCATGGTTGATCAATAATTATCTTTTTACCTTTCATAGTAACCACCACCATAATGAATGGTTATGAAAATTAACAATATATGTCATTTTGCTGTTAGAAGTTTCACCATGTCAACCCAATGACATTATAAGACTGTCCCATGTAAATTTTTTTGGTGATTGTGATGATATCGGCGTTTGTGTTTGAAAATTTTCACTTCTTTTCTTTCATGGGATGAAAGCAAGTTTTATATATTGTTAAAGTATTTACACACCTATCCGTGGATAACCTAAATGGTTAGAACGAATTGAGGATAGTGTAGATAGGCGTATGATCTCAATTTCGATTCTCTATCTGAGCATCCTCGATTTAAGTAGAAGATAATAACGATAGGTTACTACATTAGTCTCTCCTGAGGATTAATGTCCTGAACACCTTGTTAAAAAACAAAAAAGTATTTACACAATTTACCCATTTTGTTCATGTGTTATTCTTTTCAATAATGAACCCGATCACAATGAAATTTGTTTAAATATCTGTAAAGAATTAAGACTTTGGCAACATGGCTATTAGACAATTACGATATTTTTGTCAATAATGGAGGCTGAACCAATCACAATTAAATTTTTAAAAATATGTTTAAAGTAACAATAGTCTCTCCCGAGGATTAGGGGCCGGACACCGTCGTTTAAAAAAAAAAAAAGTACTTACACAATTTACCCATTTTTTTCGTGTGTTCTTTTTAATAATGGAAGCTGAACCAATCACAAATAAATTTGTTTAAATATCTTTAAAGTAATCAGAAAATATTAGCTTTACCATGTCATCAAATCTCAGTGATAGCCACTCAGTCCTCCATTTTATTGCTATATATACATGGTTACATCGAGAGCTTCAATCACCATAATAAAACTGCCTACACTTCCACACAAAGGGAGAGAGAGAGAGAGAGAGATGGAGTTAACACAAAGAGGGGCCATAATGGAAGAGGAAGAAGAACTAGAAATCTGGAATTATACATTCGGGTTTGTGAAAATTGCAGTAGTGAAATGTGCCATAGAGCTCGGCATAGCTGAAGCCATTGAAAACCACGGAGGCCCCATGACACTTTCTGAGTTATCATCATCTCTCAATTGTGCACCTTCCTCCCTTCACCGTATAATGCGGTTTCTAGTTCACTATCGTCTCTTCAAAGAGACGCCCACCAGCCACGGCTCCATAGCCTTTGAACAAACACCTATGTCTCGCCGTTTGTTGACACAAGGACATAACAGCCTGGTAGCTTTATTTCTTCTGGAGAGCAGCCCAGTGATGCTGGCACCGTGGCATCGCCTAGGCGCTCGCGTGCTCGCAAAAGAAGAATCAGCCTTCGAGACGGCTCATGGGAAGGATTTGTGGAGCTATACGGCGGTGGATGAAGGTCACAGCAAGCTCTTGAATGATGCAATGGCTAGTATGGCTAGAGGAACAGTGCCTGCGGTTATTGAAGGTTGTCCTGAGGTGTTTGATGGGATTGGGAGCTTGGTTGATGTTGGTGGCGGGAATGGGACAGCTTTAGGGTTGTTGATGAAAGGTTTTCCATGGATTAGAGGGATCAACTTTGATCTTCCTCATGTTGTGTGTGCTGCAGATCAAGAGTGGCATGGAGTTGAGCATGTTGGAGGTGACATGTTTCAAAGTGTTCCCATGGCTGACGCTGTTTTCATCATGGTAATTGGTATTGATTTTCGAATAAATTAATTTAGATCTTATCAGTTTGATTAATCTGTAAATTATTTTTTAATACTGCAGCAAGTTTTGCATGACTGGGGAGATAATGAGTGCATCCAAATCCTTAAGAAATGCAGAGAATCGATTCCAAAGGAGAAAGGGAAGGTGATAATAGTTGAAACGATTATTGAAGAAGAAGAAGAAGAAAGGGACAAGTTCAAGTTTGTGAGATTGATGCTAGACATGGTGATGATGGCTCACACTAACAAAGGCAAAGAGAGAACCTTGAAGGAATGGGATTATGTTCTTGGGCAAGCAGGATTTAGCAGATATAATGTTAAGCCTATTCATGCAGTTCAATCTGTTATTGAAGCTTTTCCTTAATTAATCACCCTATTAATTAGGGTCAATTAAGACTATCAGTTAATTATCTTTTGTTGTAGTAGTGTAATGGTGGCAATTGCCCTGCTGCCAATTGGGTTTTGTTATGTTCTTGGTTGCAAGGTTTATATAATAATTGTATCTTTTAATTTGAAGGTTTCGGCTGGCTGACAAATATTGATGTATTATTTCTTTTTTTATCATGAGGAGTGTTCGGTCTAGGCCCAGAAACTGTCGGCCAATAATCACCCCTATTAGTGTCTAAGAGGATTCAAACTCCAGAACTCATGAAATTTCTTTTTTCTCTTTTACCATCAAATCACCCAATAATGGTTATTGTTGTTGTTGTATTACCTTTTTTTTTTTTTTTTTTTTTTTTAATTCGAGTAGGCATTTTTGGTTTGTGACTTTGGAAATTTTAATTTGTGATTTTAAAGGCAAGGTCGAAAGGGAGGAAAGCTCTCAGTTCCTGGTTCTTATGTAGTTAGTTTGTAATTGAAAACAATTTTAATTTTTTTAATTTGTTAAAGGATATTTTTATTTTGAAAATTTCTTATATAAATTTTTTTTCAATATGTAAAAGTCTAGTTTAACCTGCGCAAAAGTTAATAATGTTCAATACTAACGGGGTATAAGTGTCTTCCTGGATCTCTCTAGGTTTTCCATAAGAGAATAGAATATAAGGCCTTTACATGCCTTCCTTTTTATTTTTCTTTTCTTTTTCTTTTTTTAGTTTTTTATTTTAATTTTGGCATTAATAATTTTATCAAAATAAAACTCGTCCTCTACATTAAATATTGTTTCATTTTTCTAATATATAGGAAATACAGAGACGGACTCTCTAATTATATTATGAATCCTAAGAATTTGACCAACAGTTATTCATATTTTATAAGTCTTATATGCAACCATTTCGCAAATGTTAAAGTGGTCCCATTCAACTCATTAAATTAGAGAAAAAATATTGTTAGAACTTAGAACTTAGAATCATACTCTTTAACCAACACAAAAATTATAGTCCTCAAACCATCGGTCCTACACCCATTATTTGAGGTGACTCAGTCGGTCAGTCTGCCGGCTGGATACTGACCCACCTACTACGTTTGTTTGTCTACTCCTATTCTAAAAAAAAAAAAAAAAAAATGCGTGCGTTTGCTTTATTAATTTAGATAAAATTTTAGAGGTAGTGTTGGATAGTTGAATACGATGATTATTACGAGGTAAAATTTAAAAATTTATAAAGAAAACTCCCTAGGTTTGCTAATTTAACTAAATACCCTAATATATAAAAATTTTATAAATTGATAAAAACACCATCACCCACCCAAGGTGCCAAATTCCGACACCACCGTTGAAATTTGGTCGGAATCTAGCGTTACGACGTAGACTGGTCGGATTTGGCCGGATGTGCATCAGTCTAGCCGAAAAGGCCGGATCGACGAATTATCAGCAAGTTTCGGTCGTTTGTAGGCCGTTGTGACAGATTTCAGCTACCACCGACGGTGGTTGTCGGAATCTGGCAACTATAGGTGGGTGGGGGTGTTTTTGTTAATTTTTAAACTTTTTTCTGGGGGTATTTAATGAAACTAATAAACTTAAGGGGTCTAAAAATAATTAAAAAATATAATAGTATTTCCTAAATAATTAAATAAACAAATATTTTGAGAATAGGGATAGAAATATTAAACCAAACGCACCCATGTTTTTCCATATTTTCAAAATCATATCCTATAATATTCAACTATTTTAAACCCCTATAGATTTATTAATTTAACTAAATACCTCCAATAAAAAAGTTTTATAAATTAACAAAAACACTTATACCCACCCACATTTGTCAGATTCCGACAACCACCACTAGAAAGTGCCCAAAATCTAGCGTAATGGCGCACTACCGACTGGATCTGGCCGAAAAGTGCTAGATCCATGGCCAAAGATCTGGCCGTTGATAGCCAGATCTTTGGCCACATCTAGCCGTCAATGACGGCTAATGTATTGTAACGCCCAGCGTGGAGGTACATGATTTAATTTATGTTTTTATAGCCTTTAGTTAATTTTTGTTAAAGTGATTTTAAGAGAATATGAAGAAAATACCTTAAACTTGCATCAAGGATAAAATTGTCTTCTCACTCAAAATTAGTTGAAAAAGTGGGGAGTGAAAAGAGATAGAATTTCAGAGAGAACGCATTAAAAATGAGGGCATTATGGTAATTGACTAAGGGAGATAGATGGAATTTCTAAGAAAGAGTAAGGGCAAAATGGGAAAGTGTGTTTATAAACTAAAGTGTTAAGGGTTTGAAAACCTTATTTTCTTCATTCCACCGCCACAGTCCTCCCCCATTTTCTCTCAAATTTTCATTCAATCCTCCAAGGATTTTGAGGGCTTTTGAGTGCTTTTTCATAGGGTTTTGATTTTAGGCTTCAAAAGGTAAGAATTCATGCTCTTTATCTATGATTTATTTGTGTAAAAGTTCAGTTCTTATGAAGTTTATTCTTAGGGTTAAGAGAAGATTTGAATTCTACAAGAGTAGAGAGCTTATAAGAGACTACTCAAGCATAAGGTAAGTAAATTCTACTCAAAATCCAACTCAAGTTAAAGTTTAAGAAAATCAAGTGAGTAGAGATTTCATTTAAATATGCATATGTTATGATTATTGAGAAATTGAGATGAGATGGATGATTAGTTATGCTTGTTGTTGGATATACTTGAATATGAGGAGTGTATGTGATGGCTTAATGATGGGTTGAAATTGGAAGAAATCAGAGAAACTTTGGGAGTGTTTTTGCCGTGTAGGTATGGTGATGTTACAAGAGAGTTTTTCTTTCTTAAGAAACAAATGAATGATAATTAAATTAGGGTTTGTTTATACACAAGTATGTTTGATGAAATGCCTAGAGAAGATGAGTTGAGGAGAAACCTTAATTTTTGCAACATTGCATATGTGCATTTCATGAGTGCATTAGTAGAAAGAATTTAAGCATGAGCCATCCATAGATATAATTGTGTATGTGTAGAAACTTAAGAAAGAATAAAGAATAAAGAATAAAAAACATTCTAAGAATAAAGAGAAAGAAAGAATAAGCATTAAAGAATTAAGAAAGAAAAAGTGTTAAAGAAGAGAAAAGAATAGGTTGGTGTGATGGGGAACCGTGAGTGTTAAGAAGAAATTCTCACATACACGTCACCTTAATTGAGTGGCATAAGAAGAAGAAGAATTGTACACAGTAAGAGTGTATGTGGATGAGGGTTGTACCAAGAAGAATTCCTAATGCACGTCACCTTAATTGAGTGGCCTAAAGAAGAAAGAAGAATTGTACGATCCGCAAGAGTGCATGTAGATGAGGACTGTACTCACTCACACGGCCAATGTTCCGAATCCATACATCAACCGAGTCGATCGACAAAGAATAAGAAAAGAAAGATAAGAAAGAAAAGAATAAGAAAAGAAGAATGAGAAAGCTTGAACAAGCAAAGAAAAGAAAAGAAAACAGAAAAGAAGAAAAGGAAGCTAGGCAAGCAAGACAAGAAGAGAAAAGAAAGCATAGAAAAAAAAGAAAAGAAAGAAATAGAAAAAAGAAATAAAATGCATTTTTATGCATTATTGCATATGCATTTCATTTATGCATATTCCATGAATTTTATTATGGTTAGAAAGAATAGAAGAGTAGCAAGAAGAGAAAGAATGAAAGAGTAAGAAAGAAAGAAAGAAACAGAGAGATTAGAAAGAAAGACAAGAACAGTGAGAATTAGAAACAGAGAAGAAAGAAAGAAGAAGAGAATTAAGTAAGGAAATAATCAAAGAAGAAGAAAAGTTAGGATTTACTTAATGAATATTTTTAAGCTCACCCCGTTGTCAAGAAGAAGAGATTAAGTAAGGAATAATCAAAGAAGAAGAAAGTTAAGGGTTTACTTAATGAATATTTTAAGCTCACCCGTTGTCTTTCATGTTTTGCAGGAAATAGGTGAGCAGCGGTCGGAAGGACGTCGACAGCGGAGAGATTGACATTGTTGTCACCGTTGCTAAGTTTTTGTACTTGTATTTTGATATATGTAAAGAATTAATTTGCATGTAAAGAAAAATTTGGGCCCAATTTTTTCATATGCTAATTATGTAGTTTTCCTAGTATATGTATAAAAAATACTATTAGAAAGAAGTCATTACATGTATGGCTGTCGTTGACCGTCAATGTTGACCATATCTTTGGCTGTCATTGACGGCCAGATCGGCCAAACAGCCAGATTGACTGTAGATCTGGTATTTTCTGGCCAAATCCGTGGTGGTTTTGGTCGAAAAAAGGTCATAGTGATGCACAACCAGCCAGATCTAGTGGTCATGTGCAATGAACAAACAGTTTCAGCGGTAGTGGTAGGGAATCTAGCAACTATGGGTGAGTGGGGTGTTTTTGTTGATTATAAACTTTTTATATTAGGGGTGTTTAGCTAAATTAACAAACTAAGGGTTTGTTGATTAATTTTTGATTTTACCTCGTAATAAAACCCAACTAACTTAACAATAACATTTCAAAAATACTACTCAAAATAATAAAACAAACACTTATGTAAAAAAAAAAAAAAGGAACTTTTTACATGATGTTTATGTGGAGTCAAAAATTGTTATCTTAACAAAGAAAGTGTTCGGCTAAGGTGGCTCCTTAATAAATTGCCATTTATATGTTATAATATATATATTTTTAAAGAAAATATATGATGATTTTTTAATTGATCACCCCAATACTGAATTCACTTTACTGCTTTTTTTGTTTTTTAACCATTAGAGTTTACAAGGAAACTGAACTCCAACCTCATCCCGCCCCCAAAGACAGTCACAAGGGAGACTCGAACCTAGAATTTTGCCTAAGGCTAAATTTAGTGAGGCTTTACCCCTTACCATATACTAAAGAATTTTCGCTTTAAACCATATTTTAATATTTTAAAATGTAGATTTTTTTGGTAATTAAATAACAAAAATCATCAGAATGAGGGATAATTACATTGGGACCCACATATCTTGGAAAATGACTTCTTGAGTACCGGAGAATCATTGCACAAGTATGAAACCAATACCTGTACGACAAATACCGAGCGGCACGTGTACCTTATCAAACTCAAAGTTTCCAAGTTCAGTCATCTCTTTTGCGCTGCCCATTACGCCCACCAACAAAGCTACAGACACCAAACAATTTGAACCGAAAATGTGTATCAACCTGCGTGTATGCATAACTTGATTTTTTTATTAATTTTTTTCAATAAACGGCCATCCATCAAATATGAACGATTGTTCATTCACATAGACTCCCATCCATATTATATGAACGGAAGATTCATATACCAAAGATAGACATCTCTATTTAAAAGACGCTAATCCTTAATCAAAATATGAAAATAAAAAAAAATAAAAAAACTTTGGGAACGCCGTCCCTTCTATTTGGACAGGCGTCCATGTCCATACTTTAGAAAAAAAAAAAAAAAATTCTAAACCTTTTCTTCTTTGTCTTCATTCCCCATCTCCTCTCTTTTTCTTCTGTCTTCATTCCCCCATCTCCTCTCTTCTTCTTGTCCACTTTACGCTTCCAGCAGATAATCCATAACATGGAAGCAATCATCAACATTAATTAACCTCCGAACCACCTCTTCCTCCCCAGGTCGTATAGGTACTTGCACATACTCTGAAGCTGAAGCAAGAATCTCCAGAAGACCCTTCATCTTTGTCTTCAGAGTCAAAGAAGAATTGAACCATTCAATAGTAGTATAACTGATGTAATAGTAAGAAGCAATCATGCCATGATTTGAAGGAGAAAGGTCCATGTCATTTTCTATAATGATGCTCTTGCTTGCTTCCAGATCACTTAATGTATTTTCAACCAGCTCCGAGAGGTGATCAGAGAGATGCCTGTGATTTACAACCTGGAGATTGTAGTAGTTTGGATTTTGAGTGAGCCTCCTGTACATGAACGTCCAAGTGAGATAATCCACAGCATCTTGCTTGTTCTCAATAACTCCTGCAACAACTTCTGCATTGAAATTATCATGTAGGAAATGATGCAAATGACTTTCAACAGGAAATGCTTCATACAAGAACTTTTTGTAGTATTCTTTACGAGGGGCATGACAGAGGATGACACATTTTCCAGAATTATCCAGCAGAGGTCGACCAGCATGACCCATCATCCGCAATAGATCTGCAACAGGATAGTCCGTATGAGCATTTTCCTGCCCATCATAATACTGTGTTCCCATCACAACCACCAAATGTGCTGTCAATGGCACTCCCCAACAGAACGAACTACTCACAACACAAACTTGAATGAATCCACCTTTGAATAGCTCTGAAATAAGCTTCTTGATCAGAACTGTTTAAACCCTCATGCAAGTACCCCAATCTATGACGTAAAGTAGCTCTCAACATCTCTTCACTGATACCACTAAGATATTCCTCAAAGTTTTCATGGGACGGCAACAGAAAAGCTGAATTCTGATCACCGTCCATCCTTGAATATGTCATCAGATCCACAGCAGTGAGTCGCACATATTTTCTTGAAGGGACAAATACAAGCACAGGCTTTCCATTCTTGGCATGTTGGACAGTTGCAGTATATGTGGGTTTCGTCATGGCTTGCATCCTTGCATCAAAATTGGACAATCAAAATTGGACAATTGCAGGAGATGGGGAATGAAGACAGAAGAAAAAGAGAGGAGCTGGGGAATGAAGACGAAGAAGAAGAGGTTTCGAATTTTTTTTTTAGAGTATGGACACGACTGTCCAAATCGTAAGGGACGGCCGTCCCAAAGTTTTTTTTTTTTTTTTATTTTCATATTTTGATTAAGGACGGACGTCTCTTATTTGCGGACGTCCATCCAAAATAAAAGGACGGCCGTCCATAACAAATGAATGGTCATCTTTAATGTTTATAAAATTTTTTTATTGTATCTTAATTATGGACGGACATCCTTTAAATGGAGACGTCTGTCTCTGGTATATGGATTATCGTCCATATAATATGGACGGGAGTCCATATGAGTGAACGACCATTCATATTTTTATGAATAAGAGTCCATATGAGTGAACGACCATTCATATTTTTATGAACAATCGTTCACTAAAAAAAAATTGATAAAAAAATCGAATCACGTGTACACGTAGGTCGGTACACATTTTCTATGCAAATTTTTCGGTAGCCGTGGCTTTGTTGTTACGCCCACTCCGCATTCATTCGCTATATAAATTTCCACGGTTCCACCATTGAATCTCACTTTCACGTCCCAGGTTCACAAAACAAATTACGATGTTTTCAACAGTAATATCAACAACCCAACCAGGTGTTTTCCTCCCAAGAAGACTTTCGGTAGTTCGGTGTTGTTCTGTTTCGGTGTCCGGAAAGCAGCAAAGATCGACCCAGTTCGATTTAAAGACTTACTGGACAAAACTTATTGCGGAGATTGACCAAAAGTTGGACCAAGCAATCCCGATTAAGTACCCAGAAGGAATCTATGAAGCCATGCGCTACTCCGTCCTGGCCAAAGGTGCCAAAAGGGCGCCACCTGTCATGTGTGTGGCGGCTTGTGAGCTCTTTGGTGGTAATCGCCTTGCTGCCTTTCCCACTGCTTGTGCTCTTGAAATGGTTCGACTCTCTTTACTTCAGATATTCTTTGGAGTTGAATTGAATCTTTTATTTCTTATTTTTTGGTAAAGTTTATTTATTTTTTTACTTTTAATTCTTGTTAAAATTTCAATTTTGACTGTGATGGTTTACTATGTTATCATAAAATTAAGGCATTATTTGACCTGAGAATCTTGATATAAATGAGTTATGTCAACATTTAAAAAGTTTTGTGTCATCAGATTGTAGGTACAATGTCTATTTTTATATTTGTTATATATATTCTCTGATTAGTTTGTTAGCAAACAAAAAGTGAATGTTAGATTTGGAATTTTGCATTGCATACCAGTGTCAATTCTCAACCCAGTGGGGCAGAAGGAATCTGTTTGCATACATTCTGAAATCATTCTGTTGGTTTAAAGGCAAAAATTGCTTTGAATTCTCTGCTCTTGAGAATTGAATCACAGTTGAAGTAGAAGCGGTCTAATTAAAAATTTTTGTTTAACAGGTCCATGCTGCTTCATTGATTCATGATGATCTTCCCTGTATGGATGATGACCCATCACGCCGGGGCCAACCCTCAAACCACACAATTTATGGCGTTGACATGGCTATCCTTGCTGGGGATGCACTCTTCCCTCTTGGATATGAACACATTGTATCCCACACACCCTCTGACCTTGTACCTGAAACCCGCATCCTTCGTGTGATTGCTGAGATCGCCCGTGCTGTGGGATCAACTGGCATGGCTGCCGGGCAGTTCCTTGATATTGAAGGTGGGCCTAATTCTGTTGAATTTGTGCAAGAGAAAAAATTCGGTGAAATGGGTGAGTGCTCTGCAGTGTGTGGAGGATTGTTGGCTGGTGCAGAAGATGATGAAGTGCAGAAATTGAGGAGCTATGGAAGAGCTGTCGGGGTATTGTATCAAGTGGTTGATGATTTGTTGGATGCGAAAACACAGAGTGAGGAAGATGAAGAGAAAACAAAAAAAAAGGGGAAGAGTTATGTTGCTGTCTATGGCGTTGACAAGGCTATGGAGGTGGCTGAGGAACTTAGAACCAAAGCTAAGAAGGAATTGGATGGGTTCGAGAAGTACGGTGAGAAAGTGGTGCCACTTTATAGCTTTGTGGATTATGCTGCCGATAGAGGATTTTCTGTTGGTGATTCAAGTTGATACAGTTTTCTTTGTGCATCACACTGCTGAGAAGGGGCTGAATACTATTGTTTTAAGTTCATTAAGGATTTTCGACAGTGTTGATTACAGTGAATACTCTCAGAGTTTGATACATAGTACACGTTTGAATCATTAAAGCTGGCTCATATAGAATGTTTTTCCACTGAAAATGGAGATCTCAAGCTTTGTAATTGTATTTAGTTGAATGTTTGTAGCTGTTCTTCAACATTGTAAGTCTGTTGCTTAAAGTTAGAGGAATAATGAATGATAACAAGCAATTGAAGATTATTTTGTTCTTGTCTCCTGATCTCTTAATGTCATTAAGCCTCTTTTGTTGTTTCAGTCGTCCTTTCTTTCCGACATAAAGTAGGAAGGCAAAAGCTCTCCTCTGCTGCAGTTCGGTTGAATGCTAGTGTGCCATGGAGGAATAGCTATATCTTATTAGGGAGGGTTAACATGTCCCGAAAAGTAATTAGCGCAATCTTCGATTATCAATCTTTAGACCATATCTCTATTTGGTAATTAGGAAATGGTCACATCAGTGCACATGATACTTGCCTTGCCAGTGATGGCTTGTTCTAGTAAGTTGAAGACTTCCAAGGACAAAGCTTAAATACAATGAATATGTAAAATGTTTCGCACGAAGTACTTGTACTAGTAAGTTGAAGACTTGCATAGACAAGGCTTAAATTCAATAAATACGTAGATGTTTTACACGACATACTAATTGGTAGGTCCCTATGCCATGAATTTTAACACTTGGTTATTAAATGATATTTTCCTCCATATGTAAATTTCAAAAACCCATGTACCTTTTTCATAGTGTTACGTTTTTGACAGACCATAAATGGCAAGATTGGTGATTTGAGACCATGAATTAATCACCTGACTAACTATAGTGTGGGAAGGTTTATATTTACTCAACAATAACAAAAATATTTGGTACCTACATTTACTTACTGTCTATATGACGTGTTTATATCATATGTTACAATATACTGTAACATATTTTAATTGATTGCATGATATATTCATCTTACGTGTGAACAACTAATCAAGAGAAAGAGATGTGTGTGCTTATTAATGGTTCGCTCTATTGTGGTTCACGTGGGTATGCAAAAAACTTTTTGACTTTCGAAAACGTGTTCTCTATTTTCTAAATGCATTGTCTTCATAGATTTGAAAAACACCACATTCACAAGAACAAAGTTGATAGCGTAAAAATTTTAATAAAAAAATATAAGCAAAAGAATTTTTCTTTAAAAAAAAAAAAAAAAAAAAACTTGGATATTTAAGCCACTTAGATAAAATGGAAGAAATATAAATACCAAATAGGATAAATTAGCTGTCACCCCTATCTTTGGCATAAAACATTTCACCCCCTTAATTTAAAAAACTAACAACATCCTCCGTAGTTGGTTGGGTGTAAGTGTAGTGTTAGCAAATGTGAGATTGGGTAAGCATCGATTGGGTAGTCTCCCTGTTATATGTATGAAAAATAATACAATCACCGAAAGAAGTATACTGAATTCATGTACCGAATGACATGACGCAATCCTGGCCGTCGATTAATTATGAATTAATATTAATCGACGGTCAGAATTGTGTCATGTCATTCGGTGCATGAATTTGGTGTGCTCCTTTCGGTGACTGTAGCATTACTCTATATTTTTGGCTGTGTCACTACAGTTAGGAAGGATTCTATTTTCCAGCATGCTTGTCAATTTTTAAAGATTTATTTATTACTCTTTTCTTTCTTTTCTTATTATATATATATTGCAAAGATCTTCTATGCCTCACCTCATCTTTCTATTCTGTCAATTTTAAGAAGGGAAAAAATAATAAAAGTAATAGCAGAAATGATAGCATTTTCTGTATCATTGAAATGTTTCATGACTGTTATTATTGTTGTGAAGATATTGTGATGCTGTATAAAGAGCATTTTTTTATACTATCTAATACTTTACAACCCTTCGGCTGCATATGTTGATCTAATTCTGCTCCTAATTGCAGATGATGTATTTGGAAGAATCATTGCTTATCAAACGGGATTTCTCCAGTTCATTGTTGTAAGAATCATCGCTTATGGAAGAATCAGAGCAGGAGTTGATTGTGGGCGTGTGATTGTAAAAAATGAAAATATTGTGGGGGTGTAACTATCAAAATTTAAAATTGGAGTGAACAGTACAGGTACCCACGGGTCCACTCATACTCGTATAGGGTAGGGTCCGAGTCCAATTTTTAGAGCCTATTTAGATCGACCTGTTTTAGGTTCATGCCCGACCCACCCGTCCGTTTTTTCAGGTCTACTAATTGTCAAAGTAACATCAAAACGAGGGGCGTTATTCGAATAAGAGTGTTGTTATTCAAGCCCTAATAATTAGTTAGGTAAGCCCATATTAGTAATAAATTCTAGTTATAATTTAATAATGATTTTAAATTACATAAATCACCTTAAAATATATTTAAATTTCTTTTACAAAGCCTTTTTCACTCCAGCTTCATTAACCTAAATCTAGTTCCTACAATTTTTAATTAACTTATTAATTCCAAACTTGAAGCAATACACCTATGTGTTGGGTCTTTTTAAGCTGGTTCTATTGTTCTTACTTAGATCATTATTTTGATTTGGGTCTTTTTCATCAATTTCAATTACTTTGTTTCTCAGTTGGTTTATGAATTTGTTTGTTATGTCTTATAGCTATAATGAATTTAGAGTGCCATCTACAATAAGTATTTGATAAAGAATGGTTGATCAAAAAAAATTCGTATGTATTTGAAGGAGATTTATGAAACACCTTGGCCCAACTGTCAAATATTATCTGTTTTGGGCCTCGGGATGGGCACATTCCTTGCCCCAGCCCGAACGAGACAGGGATTCTCCGAATAAATTAGGAGCGGTTTTGGCATAAAAGCAATCCTCGATTTCAGAGACGAGGTTAATCTTTCCCCCACCCCAAAATGTCTCCACCCAACCCCACCCCAACTCTATATTGTATCATATGCATTATACATTATACATAATATGCTATTATCCGTAATTTTATGTGAATACATAATATATATGTTATATATGTATAATGAATCATTTGATATTTTTATTTATTACAATAAATCAATAAAATCATTATAAATGTTATTTTCCTAGATTATAAACTCTGAAATTAAATTGATTTAATCAAATTAAGATTGAAAATCTAACTTGAACTAGTAAAACTATATTTTTAATGCATATATGTTTGGTATTATTTCATTCATGTAATATATTATTATCATCCACTATTATTCTTTTTAAAGTTATTATTTCTCTCCTGCAAATTGGTCAATTATAGATTATAATGTTTTGGTTAAAATTTTAAAATCGAAATTACTTAAAGTTATTATTTTTTATTTGTTAATTGAAATTATTTAAATTATGACATCTCACGTCGCTTGAAAATGAGAGGGTTAAGCTAATTAAATAGCCTGTGGTTTCCCAACCTATTAGACGCGTGTTGGGCATAACCCAAAGGCAAAATCGTGAAGACCAGGAAGAGCAAGGCCCAAAGGAAGCAAACAATATTTGACAGTGAGGCTTCGAATAAATATACGTTATAAAATTTTCTCAGCCAAAATGGGCTGATTCATTTCGGATTGGGTCTCATCTAATCCAACAAAATGGGCTGGGCCAACCCACCTGGCCCATTCACAAACTCTAACTAAGGACAGAAACACAAGTTAAAGTGAACTCCAAACTAAAGTTAACCATGTCAACTGCTACAGTTGCATTAACCAGACAACATCGTAGAATTGAGCGTCAGCACCCCACTCTTCACATGTGCCAAACTCTCAGTCAATACTTATTATCCTTTCTTCCATCCATCATTCACAATCCCAACAGATCCCAGTTGAGTGAAAGCAAAGCCATTCTCATTCTCTGAGAATGGCTAACGATGAAAGCTTTAGGCACTCCCTGGATCAGCTTCCTCCGGCTGTCTTGTGTACCATCATCACCAAGCTTGATGTGGCTTCGATCTGCTCCGTTGCTGCCACGTGTTCTACGTTCAAGGACTGTGTTTCTCAGATCCTCTCTTTTCTCTCCGTCTTCCAGATTCTTGTAAGTTTTGCAATGTTCTTCTTCAAGCTCTTTGTGATCAAGTTTGCTCTTTTTATTTTTAGTCGGTTTATTTATGTGGATTGTTTTTGTTTGTTTGACAAATTAAAGCATGTGTGAGCAAATCCCTGAAGTTTATTTGAATGTTTGATGAAAAATGTAAAGGAAAAGTTAAATTTTTTACTTTTGCGTAATTGGTAGTTGTGGTTTTGTTTTATAATTGAGGAGAAATTTCGAGATAGTCTACCCAGATGAATGGATAATATTTTAGTGTTTTTCCCTTCTCCATTTTTTTATACGGGTTGCTTTTGTTTATTTGTTTTTCTGACGAATGAAGTATGCGTTAGCAAACCCCAGGAGTTTTTGTATATTACGATGAGAAATGTAAGGGGATAACCAAATTTTGACTTTTGAGTAGTAGACAATTTAAGATTGTCAATATATATGGATTGTGTTAGGTCAGGGCTGTTATGCTGTTATATTCATTTATTGAAATAAGGAAATGGGAAAGTGTTTTGGTTCTGAAGTGTTTGTTTGTGGATTTATGTTGAAGGATGTTGCACCGTCAATGGAAATTATGAGGCCTTTGTTACCACCAAATCCTTTTCTTAGGAGCCTAAAGGTTGATTGTGGAAAGCTTGATGATTCAGCCATTGATTTTATGCTTCGCCCTTCACTGCACGAGCTTTGTCTTTACAACTGCACAGATTTTAGCGGGAAATTGCTATGTGAAATTGGATGCAAATGCAAGGATCTCAGGTATATTATTTATGCGTTCGCTTTTACCCGTATAATGCTAGTTACATGCTATACATATATGTGATTGAGAACGTATAATTTTATAGTAAAGTGATTGTGTTTATTTGTATATGATCGGCGACATTATTAGATTCTATGTCAAATTTCCTTCAGGTCTCTGTGCTTGGGCTCAGTTGCTGAAAAACGGGGGCGATCTATTCATATTTCTGACTTGGAGGAGTTGCTCAAAAATTGCACTCAGTTAGAAGTAAGGCTTAGTTTTTAAAACAGATAGGAAAGAGTGTATTGAAAAATATATAAGGAAATGTTTTGGTGGATATTTTACATGGATCAGTTGATCTCAGAGCCATTTAATGTGGTTTATTCATTGAAATTTATCGGCCTCCGATATGCGGCTTTAATATATTTCAAAAGGGAAGCAAATTGTTACTGTGTCTACTGATAATTGGGAATCTGTTGTTATTAACTCTTCCTCTTCTTCTTTGTTATCATTTATACTTCACATCCAATCACTGTCTTGGATCAGGTAGCCATGTTGGTATTTACATGATGATTATGACTCACATTAATAGTGTGTGGATGAAAGTTGTAATATAGAAATGTACAATCATTTCATAGACTTTAACTTAAATTTTTAAACACTTTCGTTACATGTATGATATGTTTCTATTGGCGATCTGGTATTGGCTCTAAACTTTTGATAGGGTAGAGAAAATGAATGACAGTTTTCTGTCGAAATAGCTGTTTAGTTTGGGCTTTTTCTTTGGGTGGGGGGAAGTATACTATGAAGCAACACTGTGCTTGGTTATTTCAAGTTCTAGGCTGATCTAAATTTATCATATTGAAGCTTAAGTTGATTAGATTACTTCACTCTGAACCCTTTATTTACCATAGTTTGTACAAACATTCATGAACTTGAAGGAAGGGTAATGATTAAGAGTGGTTCAAGTTGGATGGACTATGTGGCTGGTTTCCTCCTTGGCCATGGGCCTTTATCAAATGAATGATAGATAGCAGCTCTGTGCATATTATCTAAGATGTAAGGATTCTACTTACTGAAGTTTCCTAAAACCTATGTAGCTGATGTTTTCTACTTTCCTCTGTATTATTTTTTTCAGTCTTTTTTGTTTTTACGTTTTCTTTGACGTTTTGAAACTGTCCAATACATGCAATCTGATGTTTATTTTTATTGTTTTGGTAGGCATTGATACTAATGTTTGACATCTCAATATTTCTTCGTCATAATTTTGCTCGAGTTTGGGCTTTAGCTTCATCAAAACTCACATCACTTGAGATTGGCTACGTATCTGCTGTTATGGCGACTGAATTGCTTAGCCCAAATTTGGGACCTCGTCCATCAACAAATAATATCCAAGCACCCATACTGCCAAGCATTCAGAAATTGTGCCTTCAAGTAGACTATACTACTGATACTATGGTTAGTACAACATCACAAGGTCTCAGCTCATTAACATATTTGGATCTTCGGGATGCACCTCTCATAGAACCAAGAATTACATTTAACCTCACCAACTGTGGCCTCCAGGAGCTTAATCCACATGGGAAATTGAAACACCTCTCACTCATATGGAGCCAGGAATTCATCTTTACTTGCCCATTTCAAACATTCGCTTTGGTAAACAAGCCAAAATGAGTTGATTAGGTAGACCAACAAACTTAATCCATACCAGTTGATAGCTCTTACTATCAATCTCAAATGTGAAAAAGCCAACAAGTCAATCACACAATCCAATGGCTCTAACCATTATCCTTAAGTGTGATTCTCAGTATCAGTAGAGTGGACATTACATGCTATCATGTACACACAATATGTGCATTGCTCTACTATGCCTATGACATGTTTATCAACCTTCGCTTTTGGCGAACAAGCAAAACCATCATTTTAAGTCGACTCATCACTATTAAGGAAAACTCTAATGCATTTTAACCTCCCACTGGTAGAAGTGTACCCTTCGCTTTGACGAACAAGGTTTCAACGAACAATGGTTTGATTAAAACCATGATGATAGAAGGCATACGTGACTTAATATACTTTAATTAAGGGTTTGTTATTTAATGTTTCATCAGATTATTATCTTTGTTAGAATGACATTGTTTGGTATGTTATTCAACATTCAACCTTAGCATGCATTCTAAACATAATATAAAACGTGCCGGTACATGGCCCAATTAAAACCAATTTCCACAAGCCTAGAGGAATCGGTGGGTCACTTAGGGGTCCTGTAATAAACATTTTGAGTCTTCAAGTATGGTTGCCTCGTCTTTTGCTTCGTGTTCAAGTACATTACAAAAATATCATTCTAAATTTACAATAAAATAATTATACAAATTCTTTACATCAATAAATTTAGAAACCTCAATTTACATTCGAAAGGAATGAGGTGAGAAGAGAATGTACATTGAGAAAAGGAGAAAGGCAAGACACGCATGCCCTATTTCATAAATTTACAACTATACATACCCAAAAATAATTTAAAACATTCACCCTTAAGTCTAAGGCTCATGTACCGGGTACTATGCAATATACAAACAAGTACAAAACATACATTTAAAAAAAAAAATCAATTTTTGAAATTTGTGGGTTAATTACATTTACCCCCTAACAATTCTTATTTAATTTTTTGTAATAAATTAAATAAAGGTTACGATCTCAGCAAATTTAATTACATTATGAAATTACCAAAATACCTTTTTGCTTAAAAAGATGAAAACACCATTCTTTTTTCTTGAGTCTTAAATTATCTTCTATGTGTATGACCCATAGGCTCCTCATCATACCGGTAGTATATAGTATCGCGATTAATACCAATTAATCGTCTCAGTATCGCGATTAACACCAATTAATCGTCTCACTAATACACAGACTAAGATTGGCTCCTAGCAAGGCATCATGACCACTCGATAGATTCGGATTCAGCAAAGTAGCTACTGTCAACGATATGGTTACCATACAATTTGATCATTTCATCATACGTTATCTTGACGAGACGAAGACATAGAAATAGTATCAACCTTTGGTTACTCTCGATGTTATGTATTCAGTTTCTAGACCAATGACCTGTATTATAATTCGGATAGAGCAACACTCAATCCCACTGTGGTTGCAGTTTTAGTGTCATTGCCATATACTGAATTGCGCTGTGAGATAACTTCTCCTGTATCCGGGAGTGATGAATCCTCGTCGATCCACCATAGTCTTGATATACTCCTTGATGCAGCCAATCACCACTGTATTAACAGCTCTGAATAGAACTACGTTAGGCTAGTGTCAAATTGCACCAATCGGTGCACAAGGCGCTCCGGTGATCTCAAGTCTAAGGATCACGTGTACCACCATTTATTAGAGGATTTATTCCATAGACACTAGGGTTACCATCCATATGGAATCCTCTGGTAGGTCAGTCCAATGAACTTGCTGCGGTGTATTTGCCTATAACAAGCACCCATGTGTTGCACCAGGTTGTCACCAAACAACCTTGACAAGTAAGATTAGTCAATGCCTTTCGACAGGGTCATTCAACACTATGATAGCCTTACCGTATTATCTGTGCTCTTACTTAAGAATAATACTAGGGCTACAGACGTTTCTAGAATGGTTACCATATATGCTCATATGGTTCTCACTATCAAGATTTAAAACACTTGATACCCTTGTCACGGTTCTATCATTATAAAGACATATATCAATACATATTACAATAATAATGATTTACGCGAAATTAAATAAAATGCCTTTTATTGATTAATGAACATTATTACAAAGAGTCAATTCTACAATAATTGATTGCCTCTAGGGCATCTACTCTAACGTTGTATGCCTAAACTCATTATTGATTATACAAAAAAGAAAACGCTAAAAAACTAGTGCTCGATTCACCCATAATCGAGATCCATTATCGGTGGCTAAAAAACTGAGTAAAACGGGGTAATGGGCTTATGCGGCTTTCTACTTGTTCTGTCATCAGGTTTTCGACGAGATGAACTCTGTCATATACCTAAACTCAGTATTGATTACACAAAAAGAAAACGCTTAAAAACTAGTGCTCGATTCACCCACAATCGAGACCATTATCGGTCGCTAAAAAATTGAGTAAAACGGGGTATCGGGCTTATGCGGCTTTCTGATCGTTTTTGCAACAGATTTTCAACGAGATGAACTCTGTTGTATGCCTAAACTCAGTATTGTTTATAAAGAAAAGAAAACGCTAAAAAACTAGTGCTAGATTCACCCACAATCGAGATCCATTATCGGTTGCGAAAAAATTTAGTAAAACAAGGCATGGGGCCTATGCGGCTTTCTGCACGTTTTGTCATCAGGTTTTCGACGAGATGAATGCTGTTGTATGCCTAAACTCAGTATTGATTATACCAAAAAGAAAACGCTAAAAAACTAGTGCTCGATTCACTCACGATCGAGATCCATTATCTGCAGCTAAAAAACTGAGTAAAACGAGGTAGCAGGCCTATGCGGCTTTCTGCTCGTTTTGTCATCAGGTTTTCGATGAGATGAACTCTATTTTATTCCTAAACTCAGTATTGATTACAAAGAAAAGAGAACGTTAAAAAACTAGTGCTCGATTCACCCACCATCAAGATCCATTATCGTTGGCTAAAAAACTAAGTAAAACAGGGTATCAGGCCTATGCGGCTTTTTGCTCGTTTTGTCATCAGGTTTTCGACAAGATCAACCCTGTTGTATGCCTAAACTCATTATTGATTATACTAAAAGGAAAACGCTAAAAAACTAATGCTTGATTCACCTATAACCGAGATCCATTATCGGTGGCTAAAAACTAAGTAAAACGAGGTATGGGCCTATGCGGCTTTCTACTCGTTCTGTCATCAGGTTTTCGATGAGATGAACTCTGTTGTATGCCCAAACTCAGTATTGCTTATACAGAATAGAAAACACTCAAAAACTAGTGCTCGATTCACCCAAAATCGAGATCCATTATCGGTCACTAAAAAACTAAGTAAAACGGGGTATCGGGCCTATGCGGCTTTCTACTCGTTTTTGCATCAGGTTTTCAACGAGATGAACTCTGTTGTATGCCTAAACTTAGTATTGTTTATACAGAAAAGAAAACGCTCAAAAACTAGTGCTCGATTCACCCACAATCGAGATCCATTATCGGTGCCTGAAAAACTAAGTAAAACGGGATATCGGGCCTATGCGGCTTTCTGCTCGTTCTGTCATCAGGTTTTCGACGAGATGAACTCTGTTGTATGCCTAAACTCAGTATTGATTATACGAAAAAGAAAACACTTCAAAAGTTGTGCTCGATTCACCTACAATCGAGATCCATTATCGGTGCCTAAAAACCTGAGTAAAATAGGGTATCGGGCCTATGCGGTTTTCTACTCTTTTTTGCATCAGGTTTTCGACAAGATGAACTCTGTTGTATGCCTAAACTCAACATTAATTATAAAAAAAAGAACACGCTCAAAAACTAGTGATCGATTCACCCATAACCGAGATTCATTATCGGTGGCTAAAAAACTGAATAAAACGGGGTATCAGGCATATGTTGCTTACTGCTCGTTTTATCATCAGGTTTTTGATGAGATGAACTCTATTGTATTCCTAAACTTAGTATGGATTATACAAAAAACAGAATGCTAAAAAACTAGTGCTCGATTCACCCACCATCAAGATCCATTATTGGTGGCTAAACAACTGAATAAAACGGGGTATCGGGCCTATGCGTCTTTTTGCACGTTTTGTCATTAGGTTTTCGACAAGATAAACCCTGTTGTATGTCTAAACTCATTATTGATTATACCAAAACAAAAACGCTTAAAACTAGTGCTCGATTCACCCACAAACGAGATCCATTATCGGTGGATAAAAAACTTAGTAAAACGGGGTATCGGCCCTATGCGGCTTTCTACTCGTTCGGTCATCAGGTTCTTGACGAGATCAACTCTGTTGTATGCCAAAACTCAGTATTGATTATGCAGAAAAGAAAACGCTCAAAAACTAGTGCTCGATTCACCCATTATCGAGATCCATTATCGATCGCTAAAAAACTAAGAAAAACGAGGTATCGGGCCTATCGGCTTTCTACTCGCTTTTGCAATAGGATTTCAACGAGATGAACTCTGTTTTATGCTTAAACTCAGTATTGTTTATAGAGAGAAGAAAATCCTCAAAAACTAGTGCTCGATTCACCCACAATCGAAAGCCATTATCGGTAAAAAAACTGAGCAAAACGGGGTATCGGGCCTACGCAGCTTTCTGCTCATTTTGTCATCAGGTTTTAGACGAGATGAACTCTGTTGTATGCCTAAACTCATTGTTGATTATATGAAAAAGAAAAGCTCAAAAAGTAGTTCTCGATTCACCCACAATTGAGATCCATTATCAGTTGCGAAAAAACTAAACAAAATGGGGTATCGGACCTATGCGGCTTTCAGCTTGTTTTTGCATAAGGTTTTCGACAAAATCGACCCTGTTGTATGCCTAAACTCAGTATTGTTTATAAAGAAAAGAAAACACTAAAAAACTAGTGCTAGATTCACCCACAATCGAGATCCATTATCGGTTGCGAAAAAACTGAGTAAAACAGGGCATGGGGCCTATGCGGCTTTTTGCACGTTTTGTCATCAGGTTTTCGACGAGATGAATGCTGTTGTATGCCTAAACTCAGTATTGATTATAAGAAAAAGAAAACGCTCAAAAAAAAGTGCTCGATTCACCCACAATCGAGATCTATTATCGGTCGCTAAAAAGTTGAGTAAAATAGGGCATCGGGCCTATGCGACTTTCTGCTCGTTTTTGCAACAGGTTTTCAACGAGATGAAATCTGTTGTATGCCTAAACTCAGTATTGTTTATAAACAAAAGAAAATGCTCAAAAACTAGTGTTAGATTCACCCACAATCGAGATCCACTATCGGTTGCGAAAAATTTGAGTAAAACAGGGTATCGGGCCTATGCGGCTTTCTGTAAGTTTTTTCATCAGGTTTTCGACGAGATGAACGCTGTTGTATGCCTACACTCAGTATTGATTATACCAAAAAGAAAACGCTCAAAAACTAGTGCTCGATTCACCCACAATCGAGAGCCATTATCGGTGGCTAAAAAACTGAGTAAAACGGGGTATCGGGCCTACGCGGCTTTCTGCTCGTTCTGTCATTAGGTTTTCGACGAGATGAACTCTGTTGTATGCTTAAACTCATTATTGATTATACAAGAAAGAAAACGCTCAAAAACTAGTGCTCGATTCACCCACAATTGAGATCCATTATCAGTGGCTAAAAAACTGAGTAAAATAGGGTATCAGGCCTATGTGGCTTACTGCTCGTTTTGTCATCAAGTTTTAGATGAGATGAACTCTATTGTATTCCTAAACTCAGTATTGATTATACAGAAAAGATAAGGCTCAAAAACTAGTGCTCGATTCACCCACCATCAAGATCCATTATCAGTGGCTAAAAAACTGAGTAAAACGGGGTATCGGCCTATGCAGCTTTCTGCTCGTTTTGTGATCAGGTTTTCGACAAGATCAACCCTGTTGTATGCCTAAACTCATTATTGATTATACCGAAAAGAAAATGCTAAAAAACTAGTGCTCAATTCACTCACAATCGAGATCCATTATCGGTGGCTAAAAAACTGAGTAAAACGGGGTATCGGGCCTATGCGGCTTTTTACTCGTTCTGTCATCAGGTTTTCAATGAGATCAACTCTGTTGTATGCTGAAACTCAGTATTGATTATACCGAAAAGAAAATGCTCAAAAACTGGTGTCGATTCACCCACAATCGAGATCCATTATCGGTGGCTAAAAAACTGAGTAAAATGGGGTATCAGGCCTATACGGCTTTCTGCTCGTTTTGTCATCAGGTTTTCAATGAGATGAACTCTATTGTATGCCTAAACTCAGTATTGATTATAAAAAAATAAAATACTCAAAAACTAGTGCTCGATTCACCCACAATCGGGATCACTTATCGGTGGCTAAAAAACTAAGTAAAACGGGGAATCAGGCCTATGCAGCTTTGTACCCATTTTCTCATCAGGTTTTAGATGAGATGAACTCTATTGTATTCCTAAACTTAGTATTGATTATATAGGAAAGAGAACACTCAAAAACTAGTGCTTAACTCACCCATCATCAAGATCCATTATCGGTGCCTGAAAAACTAAGTAAAACTGGGTATCGGGCCTATGCAGCTTCTGCTCGTTTTTGCATCAGGTTTTTGACGAGATGAACTCTGTTGTATGCCTAAACTCAGTATTGATTATACAGAAAATAGAACGCTCAAAAACTAGTGCTCGATTCACCCACAATCGAGATCCATTATCGATCGCTAAAAAACAAAGTAAAACGGGATATCGGGCCTATGCGGGTTTGTTCTCGCTTTTGCATTAGGTTTTCGATGAGATGAACTCTCTTGTATGCCTAAACTCAGTATTGATTACACAAAAAAGAACACGCTCAACAACTAGTGCTCGATTCACCTACAATCGAGATCCGTTATCGGTGGCTAAAAAACTGAGTAAAACGGGGATCCGGCCTATGCGGCTTTCTGCTTGTTTTGTCAACAGGTTTTCGATGAGATGAACTCTATTGTATGCCTAAACTCAATATTGACTATAGAAAAAATAAAATGCTCAAAAACTAGTGCTTGATTCACCCACAATCGGGATCACTTATCGGTGGCTAAAAAACTAAGTAAAACGGGGAATCTGGCCTATGCGGCTTTCTACCCGTTTTCTCATCAGGATTTAGATGAGATGAACT
This sequence comes from Pistacia vera, assembly GCF_008641045.1. Lineage (NCBI taxonomy): Eukaryota > Viridiplantae > Streptophyta > Magnoliopsida > Sapindales > Anacardiaceae > Pistacia > Pistacia vera. The sequence continues at coordinate 1,176,854 of NW_022196252.1, read as the reverse complement.
CTATTGTATTCCTAAACTTAGTCTTGATTATATAGGAAATAGAATACTCAAAAACTAGTGCTCGACTCACCCATCATCAAGATCCATTATCGGTGCCTGAAAAACTAAGTAAAACTGGGTATCGGGCCTATGCAGCTTCTGCTCGTTTTTGCATCAGGTTTTAGACGAGATGAACTCTGTTGTATGCCTAAACTCAGTATTGATTATACAAAAAATAAAACGCTCAAAAACTAGTGCTTGATTCACCCACCATCGAGATGCATTATCGGTTGAGAAAAAACTGAGTAAAATAGGGTATCGGGCCTATGCGGCTTTTTGCACGTTTTTTCATTAGGTTTTTGACGAGATGAACGCTGTTGTATGCCTAAACTCAGTATTGATTATACCAAAAAGAAAATGCTCAAAAACTAGTGCTCGATCACCCATAATCGAGATCCATTATCGGTGGCTAAAAAACTAAGTAAAACGGGGTATCAGGCCTATGCGGCTTTCTGCTCGTTTTGTCATCAGGTTTTCGATGAGATGAACTCTATTGTATGCCTAAACTCAGTATTGACTATACAAAAAAGAAAATGATCAAAAACTAGTGCTCGATTCACCCACCATCAAGATCCATTATCGGTGGCTAAAAAACTAAGTAAAATAGGGAATCAAGCCTATGCGGCTTTCTACTCGTTTTCTCATCAAGTTTTAGATGAGATAACTCTATTGTATTCCTAAACTTAGCATTGATTATATAGGAAAGAGAACACTCAAAAACTACTGCCCGACTCACCCATCATCAAGATCCATTATCGGTGGGTAAAAAACTAAGTAAAACAGGGTATCGAGCCTATACGGCTTTCTACCCGTTCTGTCATTAGGTTTTCGATGAGATAAACTCTGTTGTATGCCTAAACTCAGTATTGATTATACAAAAAAGAGAATGCTCAAAAACTAGTGCTCGATTCACCCACAATCGAGATCCATTATCAATCGCTAAAAAACTGAGTAAAACGGGGTATCGGGCCTATGCGGGTTTGTTCTCTTTTTGCATTAGGTTTTCGATGAGATGAACTCTGTTGTATGCCTAAACTCAGTATTGATTACATGAAAAAGAACACGCTCAACAACTAGTGCTTGATTCACCCACAATCGAGATCCATTATCGATGGCTAAAAAACTGAGTAAAACGGGGTATCGGGCCTATGCGGCTTTCTGGTCGTTTTCTCATTAGGTTTTTGACAAGATCAACCCTGTTGTGTGTCTAAACTCATTATTGATTATTCCAAAAAAAAAAAACACTCAAAAACTAGTGCTCGATTCACCCACAATCGAGATCCATTATTGGTGGCTAAAAAACTGAGTAAAACGGGGTATCAGGCACATACGGCTTTCTGCCCGTTTTGTTTTTAGGTTTTCAATGAGATGAACTCTATTGTCTGCCTAAACTCAGTATTGAATATGCGAAATAGAAAATGCTTAAAAACTAGTGCTCGATTCTCCCACAATTGAGATCAGTTATTGGTGGCTAAAAAGTTGAGTAAAACGGGGTATTGGGCCTATGCGACTTTCTGCTCGTTTTTGGAATAGGATTTCAACGAGATTAACTCTGTTATATGCCTAAACTCATTATTGATTATACCAAATAGAAAACGCTCAAAAACTTAAGCTCGATTCACCTACAATCAAGATCTATTATCGGTGGCAAAAAAACTAAGTAAAACGGGGTATCGGGCCTATGTAGCTTCTTGCTCGTTTTGTCATCAGGTTTTTGACAAGATCAACCTTGTTGTATGCCTAAACTCATTATTAATTATACCAAAGAGAAAACTTTCAAAAACTAACGCTCGATTCACCTGCAATCGAGATCCATTATCGCTGGCTAAAAAACTCCGTAAAACAGGGTACGGGCCTATGCGGCTTTCTACTCGTTCTGCCATCAGGTTTTCAACGAGATGAACTTTGTTGTATGGCTAAACTCAGTATTGATTATATAGAACAGAAAACACTCAAAAACTAGTGCCCGATTCACCCACAATCGAGGTCCATTATCGGTCGCTAAAAAACCGAGTAAAATGAGGTATCGGGCCTATGCGGCTTTCTCCTCGTTTTTGCATCAGCTTTTCAACGAGATGAACTCTGTTGTATGCCAAAACTCAGTATTTTTTATACAGAAAAGAAAACGCTCAAAAACTAGTGCTCGATTCACCCACAATCAAGGTCCATTATCGGTGGCTAAAAAACTGAGTAAAACGGGGTATCAGGCCTATGCGGCTTTCTGCTTGTTTTGTCCTTAGGTTTTCGATGAGATGAACTCTATTGTATGCCTAAACTCAGTATTTATTATATGAAAAAGAAAACGCTCAAAAACTATTGCTCGATTCACCCACAATCGAGATCAGTTATCGATGGCTAAAAAGTAGAGTAAAACAGGAAGAGATTAACTCTGTTGTATGCCTAAACTCATTATTTATTATACCAAAAAAGAAAATGTTCAAAAACTAATGCTCGATTCACCTACAATCGAGATCCATTATCGGTGGCTAAAAAACTCAGTAAAACGGGGTACGGGCCTATGCGGCTTTCTACTCATTCTGTCATCAGGATTTCGACGACATGAACTCTGTTGTACACCTAAACTTAGTATTGATAATGTAGAATAGAAAACACTCAAAAACTAGTGCTCGATTCACCCACAATCGAGATCCATTATCGGTCGCTAAAAAAGAGAGTAAAACGGGGTATCGGGCCTATGCGGCTTTCTCCTCGTTTTTGCTTCAGGTTTTCAATGAGATGAACTCTGTTGTATGCTGAAACATAGTATTGTTTATATAGAAAAGAAAACGCTCAAACACTCACCCACAATCGAGATCCATTATAGGTGGCCAAAAAACTGAGTAAAACGAGATATCGGGCCTATGCAGCTTTTTGCTCGTTTTGTCATCAGGTTTTCGACAAGATGAACTCTGTTGTATGCCTAAAATCAGTATTGATTATATGAAAAAGAAAACACTTAAAAAGATTCGCCCACAATCGAGATCCATTATCGGTGCCTAAAAAACTGAGTAAAACAGGGTATCGGGCCTACGCAGCTTTCTGCTCGTTTTTTCATTAGGTTTTTGAAAGATCAACCCTGTTGTGTGTCTAAACTCATTATTGATTATACCAAAAAGAAAACACTCAAAAAATAGTGCTAGATTCACCCACAATCGAGATCCATTATCGGTTGCGAAAAAACTGAGTAAAACAGGGTATCAGGCCTATGCGGCTTTCTGCACGTTTTGTCATCAGGTTTTCGATGAGATGAATGCTATTGTATGCCTAAACTCAGTATTGATTATACCAAAAATAAAACGCTCAAAAACGAGTGCTCGATTCACCCACAATCGAGATCCATTATCGGTGGCTAAAAAACTGAGTAAAACGGGGTATCAGGCCTATGCGACTTTCTGCTCATTTTGTTATCAAGTTTTTGATGAGATGAACTCTATTGTATGCCTAAACTCAGTATTGATTATACAAAAATAAAATACTCAAAAACTAGTGCTTGATTCACCCACAATCAGGATCACTTATTGGTGGCTAAAAAGTTGAGTAAAACGAGGTATCGGGCCTACGGGACTTTTTGCTCGTTTTTACAATAGGATTTCAACGAGATTAACTCTGTTGTATGCCTAAACTCATTATTTATTATACCAAGAATAAAACTCTCAAAAACTTATGCTTGATTCACCTACAATCGAGATCCATTATCGGTGGCTAAAAAACTTAGTAAAACGGGGTATGGGCTTATTCGACTTTCTACTCGTTTTGTCATCAAGTTTTTGACGAGATGAACTCTGTTGTATGCCTAAACTCAGTATTGATTATACAGAATAGAAAACACTCAATAACTAGTGATCGATTCACCCATAATCGAGATCCATTATTGGTCGCTAAAAAAGTGAGTAAAACAGGGTATCAAGCCTATGAGGCTTTCTCCTCGTTTTTGCATCAGGTTTTCAACGAGATGAACTCTGTTGTATGCCAAAACACAGTATTGTTTATACAGAAAAGAAAGTGCTAAAAAACTAGTGCTCGTTTCACCCACAATCGAGATCCATTATCGGTGGGTAAAAAACTGAGTAAAACAGGATATCGGGCCTATGCGGCTTTTTGCTCGTTTTGTCATCAGGTTTTCGACAAGATGAACTCTGTTGTACACCTAAATTTAGTATTGATTATACCAAAAGGAAAACACTTAAAAAGTTGTGCTCGATTCGCCCACAATCGAGATCCATTATCGGTGCCAAAAAAACTAAGTAAAATAGGGTATCGGGCCTATGCAACTTTCTGCTCGTTTTTGCATCAGGTTTTCGACGAGATGAACTCTGTTGTATTCCTAAACTCAGTATTGATTATACAAAAAAGAAAACGCTCAAAAACTAGAGCTCGATTCACCCACAATCGAGATCCATTATCGATTGCAAAAAAACTGAGTAAAACAGGATATCGGGCCTATGCGGCTTTTTGCACGTTTTGTCATTAGGTTTTTGACAACATGAACGCTTTTGTATGCCTAAACTCAGTATATATTATACCAAAAATAAAACGCTCAAAAAATGGTGCTCGATTCACCCTTAGTTGAGATCCATTATCAGTGGCTAAAAAACTAAGTAAAACGGGGTATCAGGCCTATGCGGCTTTCTGCTCATTTTGTCATCAGGTTTTCGATGAGATGAACTCTATTGTATTCCTAAACTCAGTATTGACTATACAAAAAAGAAAACGCTCAAAAAATAGTGCTTGATTCACCCACAATCACGATTACTTATCGGCGGCTAAAAAGTTTAGTAAAACAGGGTATCGGGCCTATGCTACTTTCTGCTCGTTTTTGCAACAGGATTTCAACGAGGTTAACTCTGCTGTATGCCTAAACTCATTATTTTTTATGCCAAGAAGAAAACGCTAAAAAACTTATGCTTGATTCACCTACAATCAAGATCTATTATCGGTGGCTAAAAAACTCTATAAAACAGGGTATGGGCCTATGCTACTTTCTGCTCGTTTTTACAATAGGATTCCAACGAGATGAACTCTGTTGTATGCCTAAACTCATTATTTATTATACCAAGAATAAAACGCTCAAAAACTTATGCTTGATTCACCTACAATCGAGATCCATTATCGGTGGCTAAAAAACTTAGTAAAACAGGGTACGGGACTATGTGGCTTTCTACTCGTTCGGTCATCAGGTTTCGACGAGATGAACTCTGTTGTATGCCTAGACTCAGTATTGTTTATATAGAAACAAAAATGCTCAAAAACTAGTGCCTGATTCACCCACAATCGAGATCCATTATCGGTGGCTAAAAACTGAGTAAAACGGGGTATTAGGCCTATGAGGCTTACTGCTCGTTTTCTTGTTAGTTTTTCAATGAGACGAACTCTATTGTATTCCTAAACTCAGTATTGATTATATAGAAAAGAGAACACTCAAAAAATACTGCTCGATTCACCCACCATCAAGATCGATTATCGGTGGCTAAAAAACTGAGTAAAACGGGGTATCGGGCCTATGCGGCTTTCTACCCGTTTTGTCATCTGGTTTCTGATGAGATGAACTCTATTGTATTCCTAAACTTAGTATTGATTATATAGAAAAGAGAACACCAAAAAACTAGTGCTCGATTCACCCATCATCCAGATCTATTATCGGTGGCTAAAAAGTTAAGTAAAATGGGGTATCGGGCCTATACGGCTTTCTGCTCGTTTTGTTGTCAGGTTTTCAACAAGATCAACCCTGTTGTATGCCTAAACTCATTACCAATTATACCACAAAGAAAACACTCAAAAAGTAGTGCTCGATTCCCCCATAATCCAGATCTATTATCAGTGGCTAAAAAACAGAGTAAAATAGAGTATCGGGCCTATACGGCTTTCTACTCGTTCTGTCATCAGGTTTTTTACAAGATGAACTATGTTGTATGCCTAAACTCAGTATTGGTTATACAGAAAAGAAAACACTCAAAAACTAGTGCTCGATTCACCCACAATCGAGATCCATTATCGGTCGCTAAAAAACTAAGTAAAATGGGGTATCAGGCCAATGTGGCTTTCTTCTCGTTTTGTCATCAGGTTATCGATGAGATGAACTCTATTGTTTCCCTAAACTCAGTATTTATTATATAGAAAAGAGAACACTAAAAAAATACTGCTCAATTCACCCATCATCAAGATCGATTATCAGTGGCCAAAAAACTGAGTAAAACGGGGTATCGGGCTTATACGGCTTTCTACCCGTTTTGTCATTAGGTTTTTGATGAGATGAACTTTATTGTATTCCTAAACATAGTATTGATTATATAGAAAAGAGAACACTCAAAAACTAGTGCTCGATTCACCCATCATCAAGATCCATTATCGGTGGCTAAAAAACTAAGTAAAACGGGGTATCGGGCCTATACGGTTTCTGCTCGTTTTGTCATAAAGTTTTCAACAAGATAAACCCTGTTGTGTGCCTAAACTCATTGCTGATTATACCAAAAATAAAACGCTCAAAAGCTAGTGCTCGATTCACCCACAATCGAGATCTATTATCGGTGGCTTAAAAACTGAGTAAAACAGGGTATCAGGCCTATACGGCTTTCTACTCATTCTGTCATTAGGTTTTTTACGAGATGAATGATGTTGTATGCCTAAACTCAGTATTGATTATACAGAAAAGAAAACACTCAAAAAACTAGTGCTCAATTCACCTGAAATCGAGATCCATTATCGGTCGCTAAAAAACTGAGTAAAATGGTGTATCAGGCCTATGCGGGTTTCTTCTCGTTTTTTCATCAGGTTTTCAATGAGATGAACTCTGTTGTATGCCTAAACTTAGTATTGATTATACAAAAAAGAGTACGCTCCATAACTAGTGCTCGATTCACCCACAATCAAGATCCATTATTGGTGGCTAAAAAATTGAGTAAAATGGGGTATTGGGCCTATGTGGCTTTCTGCTCGTTTTTTCATCAGGTTTTTGACAAGCTAAACCTTGTTGTGTGTCAAAACTCATTATATATTATACCAAAAATAAAAAACTTAAAAACTAGTGCTCGATTCACCCACAATCGGGATCCATTATCGGTGGCTAAAAAACTGAGTAAAATAGGGTATGAGGCCTATGTGGCTTTCTGCTTGTTTTGTCATCAGGTTTTCAATGATATGAACTCTATTGTGTTCCTAAACTCAGTATATGTTATACAGAGAAGAAAACGCTCAAAAACTAGTGCTCGATTCACGCATAATCGAGATCCATTATTGGTCGCTAAAAAACTGAGTAAAACAGGGTATCGGGCCTATGCGGCTTTCTGCTCGTTTTTGCATCAGGTTTTCGATGAGATGAACTCTATTTTATGTCTAAACTCTGTATTGATTATACAGAGTAGAGAAACCTCAAAAACTAGTGCTCGATTCACGCACAATCGAGATCCATTATCGGTCGCTAAAAAACTGAGTAAAACAGGGTATTAGGCCTATGCGGCTTTCTACTCGTTTTTGCATTAGGTTTTCAATGAGATGAACTCTATTGTATGCCTAAACTCAGTATTGATTATACGAAAATGAAAACGCTCAACAACTAGTGCTCAATTCACCCACAATTGAGATCTGATATTTGTGGCTAAAAAACTGAGTAAAACAGGATATCAGGTCCAGGCAGCTTACTGCTGGTTTTCACTTCAGTTTTTTGATGAGATGAACTCTATTGTATTCCTAAACTCAGTATTGATTATATAGAAAAGAGAACACTCAAAAACTAGTGCTCTATTCTCCCACCATCAAGATCGATTATCGGTGGCTAAAAAACTGAGTAAAAGAGGGTATCGAGCCTATGTGGCTTTCTACTCATTTTGTCATCAGGTTTTTGACAAGATCAATCGTGTTGTATGCCTAAACTCATTACTGATTATACCAAAAAGAAAACGCTAAAAAAAAAAGTGCTCGATTCACCCACAATTGAGATCTATTATCGGTGGCTAAAAAACTGAGTAAAACGGGGTACCGGGCCTATACGGCTTTCTACTATTCTGTCATCAGGTTTTTGATGAGATGAACTCTGTTGTATGCCTAAATTCAGTATTAATTATACAGAAAATAAAACGCTGAAAAATTAGTGCTCCATTCACCCACAATCGAGATCCATTATCGGTGGCAAAAAAAGGGAGTAAAACAGGGTATCGGGCCTATGCGGCTTTCGACTCATTCTGTCATCAGATTTTTGATGAGATGAACTCTATTGTATGCCTAAACTCAGTATTGATTATACAGAAAAGAGAACGCTCAAAACTAGGTGCTCGATTCACCTACAATCGAGATCTATTATCGGTGGCTAAAAAACTGAGTAAACCGTGGTATCACGCCTATGCGGCTTTCGACTCCTTCCATCATCAGGTTTTTGACAAGATTAACTCTATTGTATGCATTGATTATACAAAAAATAAAACGCTAAAAAATTAGTGCTCCATTCACCCATAATCAAGATCCATTATCGGTCGCTAAAAAACAGAGTAAAATGGGGTATCAGGCCCATACAGCTTTCTGCTCGTTTTGTCATTAGGTTTTCGACAGGATCAACCCTGTTGTATGCCTTAACTCATTATTCATTATACCAAAAAGAAAACGCTCGAAAACTAGTGCTCGATTCACCCACCATCAAGATCCATTATCGGTGGCTAAACAACTGAGTAAAATGGGGTACCGGGCCTATGCGGCTTTCTGCTCGTTTTGTCATCAGGTTGTCGACGAGATCAACCCTATTGTGTGCTTAAACTGATTATCGATTATACCAAAAATAAAACGCTCAAAAACTAGTGCTTGATTCACCCACCATCAAGATCCATTATCAGTGGCTAAAAAACTAAGTAAAACGGGGTATCAGGCGTATGCCGCTTTCTGCTCGTTTTGCCATTAGGTTTTTGATGAGATCAACCCTGTTGTATACTTAAACTAATTATTGATTATACCAAAAATAAAACGCTCAAAAACTAGTGCTCAATTCACCCACAATCGAGATCCATTATCGAAGGCTAAAAAACTAAGTAAAGCGGGGTATTGGGTCTATGCAGCTTTTGACTCATTCTGTCATCAGGTTTTTGACGAGATGAACTCTATTGTATGAATAAACTTAGTATTGATTATACAGAAAATAGAACACTTAAAAATGAGTGCTCGATTCACCCACAATCGAGATCCATTATCGGTGGCAAAAAAACTAGGTAAAACGGGGTATCGGGCCTATGCGGCTTTTGACTCGTTCTGTCATCAGGTTTTTGACAAGATGAACTCTATTGTATGAATAATCTCAGTATTGATTATACAAAAAAGAGAACACTAAAAAACGAGTGCTCGATTCACCCACAATCGAGATCCATTATCGGTGGCTAAAAAACTAAGTAAAATGGGGTATCGGGCGTATGCAGCTTTCTGCTCGTTTTGTAATTAGGTTTTCAACAAGATCAATCTTGTTGTATGCCAAAACTCATTACTGATTATAACACAAAGAAAACGCTCAAAAACTGGTGCTCGATTCACCCACAATCGAGATCCATTATCGATGGCTAAAAAACAAAGTAAAACAGGGTATTGGGCCTAGTCGGCTTTCTACTCGTTCTGTCATCAGGTATTTGACGAGATGAACTCTATTGTATGCTGATAAGCGTATTTTATACTATGATTTTGCATTGAATTTTGATAGGATTTGGGATACTTTTCATACAATTTGGGCCATAATTGCTACCTAATTCTATTAATTTGTCTTTGTAGGCCTAAATGATGATTTTTAGCATAAATGACAGTTTTGAGCGTAAATTGTGTAACTTGAGCTTGAAAACTCGGAATAACCTGAATTTAGAAGCGTTGGAAAGCTAAGAAGAAGAGCTACAACGTTCATGTTTTGGGTTTTTCCTAATTCTGACTGGACAAAGGTGAAAACTTGGCTTGAAGTCGTGAAAAGGACGCTGGGAACTGAAGAAAAACGTCTTTGGACGTGCTTCAGTATTTCTGCCATAACTTGAGCTGTAGACCTCGGATTGTGCTGATTCTTGAACGACCAGAAAGATAATTGAAAGGGCTACAATTCATATGTTTTACACTTTTCCAGATTCTAAATATATCATGCTCAAACTGGGTCTGTAAGTCTTCGCCGCGGCGAGGAAAAAGCTTCGCCGCGGCGAAACCTGCGTCAGATGCAAAAATAAAACGACGCGTTTTGGCTTGCTAGGGCTTCGTCCTTAAGTGAGAGAGGTATAAATTAGAGTGAAAAGGAAGAGAAAAGGGGCTTGGTTCGTGATTTGGGAGGCAGCTCATGGAAGGAGAAGATTATTGAAGATTTGGGCTTCAAATTAGAGAAGATTTCTCCATCTTTTGCTTGCTTTTCAATGATGAATCTTGATTCAGTTTGTTTTTGTTGTTTTATTTCGTTTTTGAGTATGAACTGAGTTGTTTAGCTAGGGTTTGATGTAATCTTGATACAATGATTCAAATTTATATGGATTGAATTACTTTGAGTTTTAATTTCATGATTGAGTGTTTATCTCTTTGCTTAATGTCTTTTGGATGCTTGATCACCATTCAAATGTGTGTTGTTCACAATGAGACTGAGAAGTGATTTGTGATTGTGCCTCTTGGGATAAATACCGTAGATTAGCAAATGCTAGAGATAGGTTTAGCGATCTATGAAATCTAGATAGAATTCCACAAAGCTTAAAATCCTTTGAACTATTAATCTTCATTTTGTTGGGTGCGGAAGCTTAATAGGGATAAGTAGGGAAATGTAGCATGAGAATGTATGTTTTACAACTTAGGGAATTCGATTTTCAATCAAGGAATTAGAACTTGGGTAATAGATTCTATGATTTGGGTTAGCGTATTTAGGTGAATTCAACACCCTAGCATTTGTTTTAGAATTGTTTAATTAGTTAAGTTGTTGGGTTTTGCATTTGTATTTAGTTTGTTAATCTTCCATCAATCCAATTTATTGTTGCTTCAATTAGGACTTAAACTAGAAAAATCGGTAATTAGTAACACTATCCTCGTGGGAACGATACTCACTCATCACTTTATTACTTTTTGCGACTAGTATACTTGCTATTTTTGCATGTTGTAGTAAACACGCATCATATGCCTAAAATCAATATTGATTATACAGAAAAGAGAACACTCAAAAACTAGTGCTCGATTCACCCATCATCAAGATCCATTATTGGTGGCTAAAAAACTGAGTAAAACGGGGTATTGGACCTATATGGCTTTCTATCCGTTTTGTCTTCAGGTTTTCAATGAGATCAACCCTGTTGTATGCTTAAACTCATTATTGATTATACCAAAAAGAAAACACTCAAAAACTAGTGCTTGATTCACCCGCAAGAGATCCATTATCGGTGGCTAAAAAACTGAGTAAAACGGGGTATCGGGCCTATGTGGCTTTCGACTCGTTCTATCATCAAGTTTTTGACGAGATGAACTCTGTTGTATGCCTAAACTCAGTATTGATTATACAGAAAAGAAAACGCTTAAAAACTAGTCGTCAATCCACCCACAATCAAGATCCATTATCGGCCACTAAAAAACTTAGTAAAACAAGGTATCGGAACTATGCAACTTTCTGCTCGTTTTTGGAGCAGGTTTTCAACAATATGAACTCTGTTGTATGCCCAAAATTGGTATTTCTTATATATAAAGAAAATGCTAAAAAACTAGTGCTCGATTCACCCACAATCGACATCCATCATCGGTGGCTAAGAAAAAGAGTAAAACGGTATTGGGCCTATGCGGCTTTTGACTAGTTCTGTCATCATGTTTTGACAAGATCAACCTTGTTGTATGCCTAAACTCATTACTGATTATACCAAAAAGAAAACACTAAAAAACAGGTGCTTGATTCACCAAAAATCGAGATCAATAATCGGTGGCTAAAAAACTGTGTAAAACGGGGTATCGGGCCCATGTGGCTTTCGACTCGTTCTGTCATCAGGTTTTTGATGAGATGAACTCTATTGTATGAATAAACTCACTATTGATTATAAAAAAAAGAGAATGCTAAAAAATGAGTGCTCGATTCACCCACAATCGAGATCTATTATCGGTCGCTAAAAAACTAAGTAAAACGGGGTATCGGGCCTATGCGGCTTTCGACTCATTCTGTCATCAGGTATTCGATGACATGAACTCCACTGTATCCCTAAACTAAGTATTGATTATACAGAAAAGAGAATGGTCAAAAACTAGTGCTCGATTCACCTACCATCAAGATCCATTATCGGTGGCTAAAAAACTGAGTAAAACAGAGTATCGGGCCTATGTGGCAGTTTGGTCGTTTTGTCTTCAAGTTTTCGACAAGATCAGCCCTGAGTATGCCTAAACTCATTACTGATTATACCAAAAAGAAAACACTCAAAAACAAGCGCTCAATTCACCAAAAATTAAGATCAATTATCAGTGGCTAAAAAACTAAGTAAAACGGGGTATCGGGCCCATGCGGCGTTCGACTCGTTCTGTCATCAGGTTTTTGATGAGATGAACTCTATTGTATGAATAAACTCACTATTGATTATACAAAAAATAGAACTCTAAAAAACGGGGGCTCGATTCACCCACAATAGAGATCGATTATCGGTCGCTAAAAAACTGAGTAAAATGGGGTGTCGGGCCTATGCGGCTTTCTACTCGTTTTGTCATTAGGTTTTCGACAGGATCAACCCTGTTGTATGCCTCAACTCATTACTGATTATACCAAAAAGAAAATGCTCAAAAACTAGTGCTTGATTCACCCACCATCAAGATCCATTATCGGTGGCTAAACAACTGAGTAAAACGGGGTACCGGGCCTATGCGGCTTTCTGCTCGTTTTGCCATCAGGTTGTCGACGAGATCAACCCTGTTGTGTGCCTAAACTCATTATTGATTATACAAAAAATAAAATCCTCAAAAACTAGTGCTCGATTCACCCACATCACGATCCATTATCAATGGCTAAAAAACTAAGTAAAACGGGGTATCAGGCCTATGCCACTTTTTGCTCGTTTTGTCATTAGGTTTTCGATGAGATCAACCCTGTTGTATGCTTAAACTAATTATTGATTATACCAAAAAGAAAACGCTCAAAAACTAATGCTCGATTCACCCACAATCGAGATCCATTATCGGTGGCTAAAAAACTGAGTAAAACGGGGTATCGGGCCTATGCGGCTTTTGACTTGTTCTGTCATCAGGTTTTTGACGAGACAAACTCTATTGTATGAATAAACACAGTATTGATTATACAGAAAAGAGAACACTAAAAAATGAGTGCTTGATTCACCCACAATCGAGATCCATTATCGGTTGCTAAAAAACTGAGTAAAACGGGGTATCGGGCCTATGTGGCTTTCTGCTCGTTTTGTCTTTAGGTTTTCAATGAGATCAACCCTGTTGTATGGTTAAACTCATTATTGATTATACAAAAAAGAAAACGCTCAAAAACTAGTGCTCGATTCAACCACAATCGAGATCCGTTATCGGTGGCTAAAAAACTGAGTAAAACGGGGTATCGGGTCTATGCGGCTTTCGACTCGTCCTATCATCAGGTTTTTGATGAGATGAACTCTATTGTATGAATAAAGTCAGTATCGATTATACATAAAAGAGAAGGCTAAAAAATGAGTGCTCGATTCACCCATAATCAAGATCCAATATCGGTGGCTAAAAAACTAAGTAAAACAGGGTATCGGGCCTGTGCGGCTTTCTGCTCATTTTGTCATTAGGTTTTTGACAGGATCAACCCTGTTGTATGCCTAAACTCATTGCTTGTTATACCAAAAATAAAATGCTCAAAATCTAGTGTTCGATTCACCCAAAATCGAGATTTATTAACGGTGGCTAAAAAGTTGAGTAGAATGAGGTATCGGGCCTATGTGGCTTTCGCCACATTCTGTCATTAGGTTTTTGATGAGATGGACTCTGTTGTATGCCTAAACTCAGTATTGATTATACAGAAAAGAAAACACGCAAAAACCAGTGCTCGATTCACCCACAATCAAGATCCATTATCGGTCGCTAAAAAACTGAGTAAAACGGGGTATCGGGCCTATGCGGCTTTCTACTCGTACTGTCATCAGGCATTCAACAAGATGAACTCCATTGTATGCTTAAACTGAGTATTGATTATACGGAAAAGAGAACACTCAAAAACTAGTGCTCGATTCACCCATCATCAAGATACATTATCAGTGGCTAAAAAATTGAGTAAAACGGGGTATCGGGCCTATGCAACTTTCTGCTCATTTTTGGAACAGGTTTTCAATGATATGAACTCTGTTGTATGCCTAAACTCAGTATTGCTTATATGGAGAAGAAAACGCTCAAAAACTAGTCCTTGATTCACCCACAATCGAGATCTACTATCGATGGCTAAAAAACTGAATAAAATGGGGTATTAGGCCTATGCGGCTTTCTACTCGTTTGTAATTAGGTTTTCGACAAGATCAACCTTGTTGTATGCCAAAACTCATTACTGATTATACCACAAAGAAAACGCTAAAAAACTAGTGCTCGATTCACCCACAATCGAGATGCATTATCGGTGGCTAAAAATTAGAGTAAAACGGGGTATCGGGCCTGTGCGGCTTTAGACTCGTTCTGTCATCACGTTTTTGACAAGATGAACTCTATTGTATGCCTAAACTTAGTATTGATTACACTGAAAAGAGAACGGTCAAAAACTAGTCCTCGATTCACCTACCATCAAAATCCATTATCGGTGGCTAAAAAACTGAGTAAAACGGGGTATCGGGCCTATGTGGTTTTTTGCTTGTTTCGTCATCAAGTTTTTAACAAGATGAACCCTGTTTTATGCCTAAACCCATTACTGATTATACCAAAAAGAAAACACTCAAAAACAAGTGCTCAATTCACCCAAAATTGAGATCAATTATCGGTGGCTAAAAAACTGAGTTAAACGGGGTATCGGGCCCATGTGGCTTTCGACTCGTTCTGTCATCACGTTTTTGATAAGATGAACTCTATTGTATGAATAAACTCACTATTTATTATACAAAAAAGAGAATGCTACAAAACGAGTGCTCGATTCACCCACAATTGAGATCTATTATCGGTCGCTAAAACACTGAGTAAAACGGGGTATCGGGCCTATGCAGCTTTCGACTCATTCTATCACCAGGTTTTTGATGAGATGAACTCTATTGTATGAATAAACTCAGTATTGATTATACAGAAAAGAGAACGCTAAAAAATGAGTGCTCGATTCACCCATAATCGAGATCTATTATCGGTCGCTAAAAAACTGAGTAAAACGGGGTATCGGGCCTATGCGGCTTTCTACTTGTTCTGTCATCAGGCATTCGACGAGATAAACTCTATTGTATGCCTAAACTAAGTATTGATTATACAGAAAAGAGAACACTCAAAAACTAGTGCTCAATTCACCCATCATCAAGATCCATTATCGGTGGCTAAAAAACTGAGTAAAACGGGGTATCAGGCCTATGTGGCTTTCTGCTCGTTTTGTCTTTAGGTTTTCGACGAGATCAACCCTACTGTTTGCTTAAACTCATTATTGATTATACCAAAAAGAAAATGCTCAAAAACTAGTGGTCGATTCACTTACAATCGAGATCCATTATCGTGGCTAAAAAACTGAGTAAAACTGGGTGTCGGGCCTATATGGCTTTCGACTCGTTTTGTCATCAGGTTTTTGACGAGATGAACTCTATTGTATGAATAAACTCAGTATTGATTATAGAGAAAATAGAATGCTAAAAATGAGTTCTCGATTCACCCATAATCGAGATCCATTATCGATGGCAAAAAAACTAAGTAAAATAGGGTATCGGGCCTATGCGGCTTTCTACTCGTTTTGTCATTAGGCATTCGATAGGATCAACCCTATCGTATGCCTAAACTCGTTACTTATTATACCAAAAATAAAACGGTAAAAATCTAGTGCTCGATTCACCCAAAATCGAGATCTATTATCGGTGGCAAAAAAACTAAGTAGAACAGGGTATCAGGCCTATGCGGCTTTCGACTCGTTCTGTCATCAAATTTTTGATGAGATGAACTCTGTTGTATGCCTAAACTCAGTATTGATTATACAGAGAAGAAAACGCTCAAAAACTAGTGCTCGATTCACACAATCGAGATCCATTATCGGTCGCTAAAAAACTGAGTAAAACAGTGTATGGGGCCTATGCGACTTTCTGCTCATATTTGGAGCAGGTTTTCAACGATATGAACTCTGTTGTATGCCTAAACTTAGTATTGCTTATATAGAAAAGAAAACACTCAAAAACTAGTGCTCGATTCACCCACGATCGAGATCCATTATCGGTGGCTAAAAAAAAGAGTAAAACAGGGTATCGGGCCTATGCGGCTTTTAACTCATTTTTTCACCAGCTTTTTGACTAGATGAACTCTATTGTATGAATAAACTCAGTATTGATTATACAAAATAGAGAACGCCAAAAAACGAGTGCTCGATTCACCCACAATCGAGATCTATTATCGGTCGCTAAAAAACTGAGTAAAACGGGGTATCGGGCCTATGCGGCTTTCTACTCGTTCTGTCATCAGGCATTCGACGAGATGAACTCTATTGTATGCCTAAACTGTGTATTGATTAAATAGAAAAGAGAACACTCAAAAACTATTGCTCGATTCACCCATCATCAAGATCCATTATCGGTGGCTAAAAAACTGAGTAAAATGGGGTATCGGGCCTATGTGGCTTTATGGTCATTTTGTCTTTAGCGTTTCGATGAGATCAACCCTTCTGTATGCTTAAACTCATTATTGATTATACCAAAAAGAAAATGCTCAAAAACTAGTGGTCGATTCACCCACAATCGAGATCCATTATCGTGGCTAAAAAACTGAGTAAAACTGGGTATCGAGCCTATGCAGCTTCGACTCATTCTGTCATCAGGTTTTTGATGAGATGAACTCTATGGTATGAATAAACTCAGTACTGATTATACAGAAAAGAGAATGCTAAAAAACGAGTGCTCGATTTACCCACAATCGAGATCCATTATCAGTGGCAAAAAAACTAAGTAAAATGGGGAATCGGGCCTATGCGGCTTTCTGCTTGTTTTGTCATTTGGCTTTCAACAGGATCAACCTGGTTGTATGCCTAAACTCATTACTTATTATACCAAAAAGAAAACGGTAAAAATTTAGTGCTCAATTCACCCAAAATCGAGATCTATTATCGGTGGCAAAAAAACTGAGTAGAACGGGGTATCGGGCGTATGCGGCTTTCGACTCGTTCTGTCATCAGGTTTTTGACGAGATGAACTCTTTTGTATGCCTAAATTCAGTATTGATTATACAGAAAAGAAAACGCTTAAAAAATAGTGCTCGATCCACCCACAATCGAGATCCATTATCGGTTGCTAAAAAACTGAGTAAAACAGGGTATCGGGCCTATGTATTTTTGGAGCAGGTTTTAGATGATATGAACCTATTGTATGCCTAAACTTAGTATTGCTTATATAGAAAAGAAAATGCTCAAAAACTAGTGCTCGATTCACCCACAATCGAGATTCAATATCGGTGGTTAAAAAAAAGAGTAAAACGGGGCATCGGGCCTATGCGGCTTTCGACTCGTTCTGTCATCACGTTTTTGATTAGATGAACTCTGTTGTATGCCTAAACTCAGTATTGATTATACAGAAAAGAAACGGTCAAAAACTAGTGCTCGATTCACCTACCATCAAGATCCATTATCGATGGCTAAAAAACTGAGTAAAACAGGGTATGAAGCCTATGCGGCGTTTTGCTCGTTTCATTATCAATTGCTCGATTCACCCAAAATTGAGATCAATTATCGGTGGCTAAAAAACTGAGTAAAATGGGGTATCGGGCCCATGCGGCTTTCGACTCGTTCTGTCATCAGTTTTTTTGATGAGATGAACTGTATTGTATAAATAAACTCACTATTGATTATACAAAAATGAGAACGCTAAAAAACGAGTGCTCGATTCACCCATAATCGAGATCCATTATCGGTCACTAAAAAACTGAGTAAAACGGTGTAGCGGGCCTATGCAGCTTTCGACTCGTTCTGTCACCAGGTTTTTGATGAGATGAACTCTATTGTATGAATAAGCTCAGTATTGATTATACAGAAAAGAGAACGCTAAAAAACAAGTGCTCGATTCACCCACAATCGAGATCCATTTTCGGTCACTAAAAAACTGAGTAAAACAAGGTATCGGGCCTATACGGCTTTCTACTCGTTCTGTCATCAGGCATTCAACGAGATGAACTCTATTGTATGCCTAAACTGATTATTGATTATACAGAAAAGAGAACACTCAAAAACTAGTGCTCGATTCACCCATCATCAAGATCCATTATCGGTGGCTAAAAAACTGAGTAAAAATGGGTACCGGGCCTGTTAAAAACCGGTCTCATATACGCAGCGGAAACAAAATGAAAATTAATGTAGAGATCGTTTACATGAGCCAAGATCAAGGTTATAATTTTACAATTATATTAAATAAAATCTGCAGAAAAAAATATCTGAGTTTAAAGAAAACAAACGCACGTTGGAGGCTCCTCAAATTTGTCAACGAATGTTTTGCTACCGATCCAAGTGTAGGATTGAACCAGTAGTCCACACGAAGGCAATCTCAAAAGAAACAAAGAGGGATTTGCTAGATCCTCTTTGGCTTCAAGATTAAGAAGAAAGCAAATCAATTGAATTGATTTTAGAGCCTTAAGTTTTCTGCCGTGGGAGTGTATTATCAAAGAGGGGCTGCGTGTGTTTTTCCAAAGAAAAATCTGTCACATTAATAACACATTTTTCTTTTTATAGTCAATAATCATGTTGCCCTATTCCCATATGGAATAGGCTTGGGCTCCAACCCAAACACCCCATGTTGCCAAACACTCCCAATTTGATATTTTATGTTTTCCATCATTATCCGATTAAAATCAATTAATATTATTTAATAATATTAACATTTAACAATAATGATAATATATTTAAATATGTGCGAACACACATTTAAACGAATTTCATTTATTAATTTTTCTAACAAATTAAATAAAGGCTACGACCTCAGCAAATTTAATTGCACTGGAAATTACCAAAATACCCTTTCGCCTTAAAAGACGAAAATGCCCTTCTTTCTTATTGGATCTTAAATTATCTTCTATGTGTGTGACCCATAGGCTCCTCATCATATCGGCAGTGTATAGGATCGCGATTAACACCAATTAACCGTCTCACTAATACACAGACCAAGATTAGCCCCTAGTAAGGCATCATGGCCACCTGATAGATTCGATTCAGCAAAGTAGCTACTGTCAATGATATGGTTACCGTGCAATTCGATCCTTCACATACGTTATCTCACAGAGACGAAGGCATAGAATAGTGTCAACCTTCGGTTACTCTCGATATTATGTATTCAGTTTCTGGACCAATGACCTGTATTATAATTCGGATAGAGCAACAACTCAATCCCACTGTGGCCATGTTTTAGGGTCATTGCCCTATAAGAATTGCTGAGATAACTTTCTCCTATACCGGGAGTGATGAATCCTCTGTCATCCACTATAGTCTTAATACACTCCTGATGCGCCAATCCCACCGTATTGACAACTCTGAAAAGAACTGCGTTAGGCTAGTGTCAAACTAACCATCGGTGCACAAGGTGCTTTGGTGATCTCAAGTCTAAGGATCACATGCACCACATTCGTTAGAGGATTTGTTCCATAGACACTGGGGTTACCATCCATGTGGAACCTCTGGTGGGTCAGTCTAGTGAACTTGCTGCGTGTAATCGCCTATAGCAAGCACCCATGTGTTGCACAGGTTGTCACCAAACAACATTGACAAGTGAGATCAGTCACTGCCTTTGACAGGGTCGTTCAACACTATGAAGCCTTACCGTATTATCGTGCCTTACTTACGAATAATACTGGGGCTATGGACATTTCTAGAATGGCCACATATGTGCTCATAGGGTTTCACTATCAGATTTGAAACACTTGATACCCTCGTCCCGGTTCTACCATTTAAGACATATATCAATACATATTGCAATAATAATGATTTATGCGATATAGAATAAAATGCCTTTTTATTGATTAATGAACATTATTAAAAAAGTCCATTCCCAATAATTGATTGGCTTAGGGCACCTACTCAACAATCTCCCACTTGCACTATAGCCATCATTCATGCATCAACATTGAAAACTCAAGTGCCTGCACTATACCCAGTCATTCATGCACTCAACATGAATGACCCAAGTGCCCATATGCTTCTGCTACAACAGAAACTTCAATAGTGGGTTAGTAGGTGTTCTGCAAATATGGACGTCCCTTCTTATTGATCC
Organism: Pistacia vera; assembly: GCF_008641045.1. Classification (NCBI taxonomy): domain Eukaryota; kingdom Viridiplantae; phylum Streptophyta; class Magnoliopsida; order Sapindales; family Anacardiaceae; genus Pistacia; species Pistacia vera. The sequence goes on along the minus strand of NW_022196252.1, from coordinate 1,156,500 downwards.
TTCAGATCAGATTGAATCAACAAGTAAGTGTTTGGATTACTGGTGAGACCGTGATTCCTCAGCCACAACAATGGCTCCATGTTATCGCAGTACAACTATACTAGATTACAATGCTTGAAATCACATCAAGTTCAGTATGAACTTCTTGATCCAAACCGCCTATACGACTGCATTAAATAATGCGTTACACTTAGCACAATTGTAGAATTTGCTGTAGTAACTGATTCGAGCCCTTCCAGCTCACTGCAGTTACATTGAGACAAAATTGTGTAATCCCAAATTGCGAACTATAATCATCCTTTTCCCATTTGGAATAGCGTCGTATTCTCTTACAGTGGGCTCATCTTTCCTCTATAATCAAAGAATATATATTCTTAAGCCCTTTTCAGTACTTAAGAATGTCCATGACACTCACCCAGTGTCATTCACTTGGATTTAGTTGATATCTTTTACTAGTGTGAATGCACATAAGACATCAATCTAAGTACATAACTATTGCTCACTTGAGCTGATTGATATCCACTACAAGTGCTGAATGCATTAGATATCAATTTAGCATCACAGATGGATCCACTTGCTAAAGCATGTGGGATCCTCTTCATTCTATCTCTTCATTGTGTGGTTAAGACACATATCCTTACAAAGATAGACACCATTTGCCATCAGAAGATATCCTTCTTGGATTTTTCTAACTGAATGTGTTCAGTACCTTGTCTATGTACTGACTTAGTTTGAGCAATTGATAAGAGTGTAATTTACATATTTTATTCCTATCTATTATGTTTTGTTATGTTTTATGCCTAATGAGTTGATTAGAGTTATTTTGTAAGTTTGGCATATTGGATAGACTTTAGGAAATAAATAAGAAAAGATTAGGAAATTCAGATTTTCCAGATTTTTCGTTATTCTGATTAGTGCTGCGTTTTTCAGGTTTTTCATGAGTTAGACTTCTCGATTGCAAAAGTGTCCTTCAGAAGAGTAAATTTGACAAATCAAGCTTTCTAGGAAGGTATTATGGGCGAAAATCCGAGTTCGTTTGGGTTCTCAGTAGTCGTTACAAAACCGGACCTGGATCCTAGTCGCGGTAGGATTTCCTGGCTGAGCATTGAATCTTCGAAAGGGCCTAACTGGAGTGTCAGATACAAAGCAGGTGATTCAAAGCCCAGATTCATCTACCATCCGGGAATACAATTTTTATGAAGTGACTGAGCCCAGAAAAGAACTTTTACATTGCGAGAATCCTGGTGCAAGCTGGAGACAAATTCTGGAATCCATATCTGATAAGATTTTGTCAAATCTGGAAGTCTATCTTTTAGGAAACGTCTAGGAAAGATTTTCCGTGATTCCTGGGGTAGTATTAGGAGAAAAACATGTTATTTTTCAGGAGTGTTAGGTTAACCAGGGGAGAAGAGAGACAGCAGTAGTTTTTAGTTTTTTTTTCGGTTTTCTTTTACTTTCTACGTCAAGATGTGAGGCTGATCTTTCTTCTTCAGTTCAAGGGGATTTTGAAGCCTAAATTCATGTCATTGGTGTAGCCTAACTTCAGTAACATTGTTCTTAATCTTGTTTTTATTGGAATTGTTTATGTTATTCTGTTTTAATGTTTACAATTTTCTATTTGGGTGATTTAGTAATGGCCTGCTGAATTATTTCATCGGAATTTTACTGTTAGAGTTAGGAATTGTGATCTGTAATTGTCCTTTTCTATTCAAACGTGACACATGAGTAGATGATTATGGACAAGTTTTCAGTCTATTGTCTTGAATAACATAACCTAAGTTAAATAATCCGAGCTTGCGTGATTGTTGCTTAGATTGATCTATTCTCCTAATTCTTAAGGCTGCCATTGAATTAAATTTAGAGAGCTTGTTCTAGGTTGTTCAAGGGTTAGTATCTACTCGAAGAGCTTATTTCAGTAGTGACAAACTAAGGGAGAATTTGGGTAACAGAGCTTGTTGTTTCCTAGGGTCAGTAGTTCCACAATAACGAGATAAAACAGTGTTACGGTTACTTTATGTCCAATGCATGTTTAGGTGGATCTTGAACCGAGAACTAATTGTGTTTAATTTGATATTTTATTCCATTAGAGATTTCTCTGTTTTACTTTAGTTTGCCTTGACTACAACCCCTTTTTCATTACTATTGTCATGTTTACTGTCTAGCATTTTATTTATTTTTCTGTTGTTTTCATTGTTTTAGAACATAGGAATTAATCGAACCATTCCCTGTGGGATCGACCCTTGCTTACCCTTAATGCAATTCAGCAGTTAGGTTAGGAAGGTTATTAATTTGGAGCATTCGGCATGCTACCAGCAACCTACACGATCTATCACGATAGATCTTTATTCGAAGGATGTAGGCTGCTTCCCCTAAGTCCTTCATGGAGAAGCACTTGGATAACCAAGTCTTTACCGACTGCAAGTTCGGTATATCATTCCCAATCAGAAGTATGTCATCGACATACAACACTGGGAATGCTACTGCGCTCCCACTCACTTTCTTGTAAACACAGGGCTCATCTTTGTTCTTGATAAAACCGAATTCTTTTACGGCTTCATCAAAACGAATGTTCCAGCTCCTTGAAGCTTGCTTGAGTCCATAAATGGATCTCTGTAACTTGCATAACCTATTAGCTTGCCCATCACGAACAAAACCATCGGGTTGTGTCATATACACATCCTCTTCAAGGTTTCCGTTCATGAAAGTTGTTTTGACATCCATTTGCCAAAACTCATAGTCATGATATGCAGCAATCGCAAGCATAATCTAGATGGATTTAATCATGGAAACCGGCGAAAAAGTTTCTTCATAGTCAATGCCATGAATTTGTTTGAAACCTTTGGCAACCAGCCGTGTTTTATAAGTATGCACGTTGCCATCCATGTCAGTCTTCTTCTTGAAGACCCATTTACACCCTATGGGTTTTACCCCTTCAGGTGGTTCCACTAGAGACCACACTTGGTTCTGGTACATGGAGTCCATCTCAGATTTCATTGCTTCAAGCCATTTAACAAAATCTAGATCAGATAAAGCATCTTCATAGGTTTTGGGTTCATCATCTTGGTAGACCAGTACGTCATCATGTTGAGTCACAAGATAACCGTATCTCTCGGGCTCATGGCGTACTCTCCCAAATCTACGTAGCTCCTGTGCTACCTGAGGTGGTTCACTTTGATCCACAAATTGTGGAGTAACCTCCTCATGATGCTCAACCACTTCCTGTGGCACATCATCCCATCCTTCGTCTAGTATATCTTGTGGTTCTAGAACTTTATCGAGTTCTACTTTTCTCGCACTTAGAAAATATTCCTTTTCTAGGAAGACACCAGATCGAGCAACAAAAATTTTGCGCTCTTCTGGGTGGTAGAAATAGTATCCTTTGGTCTCTTCTGGATATCCCACAAATATACATTTACAGGATTTTGGGCCTAGCTTGTTCGAAGTCAATTTCTTAACATAAGCTTCACAACCCCAAATCCTTAGATAAGACAAGTTGGGCTTTCGCCCACTCCATAGCTCATATGGAGTCTTATCTACAGACTTTGACGGCACACGGTTCAAAACTATTGTATGCCTTAACTCATTACGGATTATACCGAAAAGAAAACGCTCAAAAACTAGTGCTCGATTCACCCACCATCAAGTTCCATTATCGATGGCTAAGCAACTAAGTAAAACGGGGTATCGGGCCTATTCGGCTTTCTGCTTGTTTTGTCATCAGGTTGTCGACGAGATCAACCCTATTGCTTTCCTAAACTCATTATTGATTATACCAAAAATAAAACGCTCAAAAACTAGTGCTCGATTCACCAACCATCAAGATCCATTATTGGTGGCTGAAAAACTGAGTAAAACGGGGTATCAGGCCTATGCCGCTTTCTACTCGTTTTGTCATTAGGTTTTTGACGAGATCAACCCTATTGTATGCTTAAACTAATTATTGATTATACCAAAAAGAAAACACTCAAAAACTAGTGCTCGATTCACTCACAATCGAGATCAATTACCGGTGGCTAAAAAACTGAGTAAAACGGGGTATCGGGCCTATGTGGCTTTCAACTCGTTCTGTCATCAGGTCGTCAACGAGATGAAATCTATTGCATGCCTGAACTCAGTACTGATTATAAATAAAGAAAACACTCAAAAACTAGTGCTTGATTCACCCACAATCGAGATCCATTATCAGTCGCTAAAAAACTTAGTAAAATGGGGTATCGAGCCTATACGGCTTTCTACTCGTTCTGTCGTCAAGTATTCAACGAGATGAACTCTGTTGTATCCCTAAACTCAGTATTGATTACACAGAAAAGAGAACACTCAAAAACCAGTGCTCGATTCACCCACCATCAAGATCCATTATCGGTGGCTAAAAAACTGAGTAAAATAGGATATCGGGCCTATATGGCTTTCTGCTCGTTTTGTCATTAGGTTTTTGATGAGATCAACCCTGTTGTATGCTTAAAATCATTATTCATTATACCAAATAGAAAACGCTCAAAACTAGTGCTCAATTCACCCACCATCGAGATCCATTATCGGTGGCCAAAAAATTGAGTAAAACGGGGTATCAGGCCTATGCAGTTTTCGACTCATTCTGTCATCAGGTTTTTGACGAGCTGAACTCTATTCTATGCCTAAACTCAACATTGATTATATAGGAAAGAGAACGCTAAAAAACAAGTGCTCGATTCACCCATAATCGAGATCCATTATCGGTGGCTAAAAAACTGAGTAAAATGGGGTATCGAGCCTATGTGGCTTTCTGCTAGTTTTGTCATTAGGTTTTTGATAGGCTCGACCCTGTTGTATGCCTAAACTCATTACTTATTATACCAAAAAGAAAATGCTAAAAATCTAGTACTCGATTCACCCACCATCAAGATCCATTATCGGTGGCTAAAAAATTGAGTAAAATGGGGTATCGGGCCTATGCGGCCTTTTGCTCGTTTTTTCATCAGATTTTTGATGAGATTAACCCTGTTGTGTGCCTAAACTTATTATTGATTATACCAAAAACAAAGCACTCAAAAACTAGTGCTCGATTCACCCATAATTGAGATCCATTATCGGTGGCTAAAAAACTTAGTAAAATGGGGTATCGAGCCTATGCGGCTTTCTGCTCGTTTTGTCATTAGGTTTTCAGAAAGATCAACCCTGCTATATGCCTTAACTCATTACTGATTATATCATAAAGAAAACACACAAAAACTGGTGCTCCATTCACCCACAATCGAGATCCATTATTGGTGGCTAAAAAACTAAGTAAAATTGGGTATCGGGCCTATGTGGCTTTCGACTAGTTCTGTCATCACGCTTTTGACAAGATGAACTCTGTTGTATGCCTAAACTCAGTATTTATTATATAGAAAATAGAACGGTCAAAAACTAGTGCTCGATTCACCTACCATCAAGATCCATTATCGGTGGCTAAAAAACTGAGTAAAATAGGGTATCGGGCCTATGCGGCATTTTGCTCGTTTTGTATTCAAGTTTTCGACAAGATCAGCCCTGTTGTATGCCTAAACTCATTACTGATTATACCAAGAAGAAAACACTCAAAAACTAGCACTGGATTCACCCAAAATCGAGATTTATTATCGATGGCTAAGAAACTGAGTAAAACAAAGGTATCGAGCCTATGTGGCTTTCGACTCCTTTTGTCATCAGGTTTTCGGCGAGATGAACTCTGTTGTACGCCTAAACTTAGTATTGATTATATGAAAATGAAAATGCTTAAAAACTTTTGCTCGATTAACCCATAATTGAGATCCATTATCGGTGGCAAAAAAACAGAGTAAAACTTGGTATTGGGCCTATGCGGCTTTCTGCTCGTTTTTGCACCAGGTTTCTGATGAGATGAACTCTGTTGTGTGCCTAAACTTAGTATCGATTATATGAAAAAGAAAACGCTCAGAAACTTGTGCTCGATCCACCCACAATCGAGATCCATTATCGGTGGCTAAGAAACTGAGAAAAACGGGGCATTAGGCCTATATGGCTCACTGCTCGTTTTGTCATCAGGTTTTTAATGAGATGAACTCTATTGTATTCCTTAACTCAGTATTGATTATACAAAAAAGGGAACGCTAAAAAACGAGTGCTCAATTCACCCACAATCGAGATCCATTATCGGTTGCTAAAAAACTGAGTAAAACAAGGTATTGGGCCTATACGGCTTTCTCCTCGTTTTCTCATTAGTTTTTTGACAGGATCAACCCTGTTGTATGCCTCAACTCATTACTGATTATACCAAAAAGAAAACGCTCAAAAACTAGTGCTTGATTCATCCACCATCAAGATCCATTATCGGTGGCTAAGCAACTGAGTAAAACGGGGTACCAGGCCTATGCGGCTTTCTGCTTGTTTTGTCATCAGGTTGTCGACGAGATCAACCCTGTTGCTTTCCTAAACTCATTATTGATTATACCAAAAATAAAACGCTCAAAAACTAGGGCTCGATTCACCAACCATCAAGATCTATTATTGGTGGCTAAAAAACTGAGTAAAATGGGGCATCAGGCCTATGCCGATTTTTGCTCGTTTTGTTATCAGGTTTTCGACGAGATCAACCCTGTTGTATGTTTAAACTAATTATTGATTATACCAAAAAGAAAATGCTCAAAAACTAGTGCCCGATTCACCCACAATCGAGATCAGTTACCGGTGGCTAAAAAACTGAGTAAAACGGGGTATCGGGCCTATGCGGCTTTCAACTCGTTCTGTCATCAGGTCTTCGAAGAGATGAACTCTATTGTATGCATGAACTCAGTATTGATTATAAAGAAAATAAAACACTCAAAAACTACTGCTTGATTCACCCATAATCGAGACCCATTATCAGTCGCTAAAAAACTGAGTAAAACGGGGTATCAGGCCTACGCGGCTTTCTACTTGTTCTGTCGTTAGGTATTCGACGAGATGAACTCTGTTGTATGCCTAAACTCAGTATTGATTACACAGAAAAGATAACACTCAAAAAGTAGTGCTCAATTCACCTACCATCAAGATCCATTATCGGTGGCTAAAAATCTGAGTAAAATGGGGTATCCGGCCTATGAGGCTTTCTGCTCGTTTTGTCATTAGGTTTTCGACGAGATCAACCCTTTTGTATGCTTAAACTCATTATTGATTATACCAAATAGAAAACGCTAAAAAACTAGTGCTCGATACCATCGAGATCCATTATCGGTGGCTAAAAAACTAAGTAAAATAGGGTATTGGGCGTATTCGGCTTTCGACTTGTTCTGTCATCAGGTTTTTGACGACTAAACTCAGTACTGATGATACAGGAAAGAGAACGCTAAAAAAAAATTGCTTGATTCACCCACAATCGAGATCCATTATCGGTGGCTAAAAAACTGAGTAAAATGGGGTATCGGGCCTATGCGGCTTTCTGCTCATTTTGTCATTAGGTTTTCGACAGGCTCAACCCTATTGTATGCCTAAACTCATTACTTATTATACCAAAAAGAAAACGCTCAAAATATAGTGCTCGATTCACCCACCATCAAGATCCATTATCGGTGGCTAAAAAACTGAGTAAAATGGGGTATCGGGCCTATGCGGCCTTTTGCTCGTTTTTTTCATCAGGTTTTTGATGAGATCAACCCTGTTGTGTGCCTAAACTCATTATTGATTATACCAAAAATAAAACGCTCAAAAACTAGTGCTCGATTCACCCACAATCGAGATCCATTATCGGTGGCTAAAAAACTGAGCAAAATGGGGTATCAGGCCTATGCGGCTTTTGACTAGTTCTGTCATCAGGTTTTTGACAATATGAACTCTGTTTTATGCCTAAACTCAGTATTGATTATACAAAAAAGAAAATACTCAAAAACTATAACTCGATTCACCCACAATCGAGATCCATTATCGGTGTCTAAAAAACATAGTAAAACAGGGTATCGGGCCTATGTGGCTTTCGACTCGTTCTGTCATCATGCTTTTGACAAGATGAACTCTGTTACATGCCTAAACTTAGTATTGATTATACAGAAAAGGGAACGGTCAAAAACTAGTGCTCGATTCACCTACCATCACGATCCATTATTGATGGCTAAAAAATTGAGTAAAATAGGGTATCGGGCCTATGCAGCATTTTGCTCGTTTTCTCATCAAGTTTTTGACAAGATCAGCCGTGTTATATGCCTAAACTCATTACTGATTATACCAAAAAGAAAACACTCAGAAACTAGTGCTCGATTCACCCAAAATCGTGATCTATTATCGGTGGCTAAAAAACTGAGTAAAACAAGGTATCGAGCCTATGTGGCTTTCGACTCCTTCTGTCATCAGGTTTTTGACAAGATGAACTCTGTTGTATGCCTAAACATAGTATTTATTATATGAAATGAAAATGCTTAAAAACGTTTCCTCGATTCACCCACAATTGAGATCCATTATCGGTGGCAAAAAAACGGAGTAAAATAGGGTATCAGGCCTATGTGGCTTTCTGCTCGTTTTTGCATCATGTTTTTGATGAGATTAACTCTGTTGTATGCCTAAACTTAGTATCAATTATACGAAAAAGAAAATGCTCAAAAACTTGTGCTCAATCCACCCACAATCGAGATCCATTATCGGTGGCTAAGAAACTAAGAAAAACGGGATATTAGGCCTATACGACTTACTGCTCGTTTTGTCATCAGGTTTTCGATGAGATGAACTCTATCGCATTTCTTAACTCAGTATTGATTATAAAAAAAATGGAACGCTAAAAAACGAGTGCTCGATTCACCCACAATCGAGATCCATTATCGATTGCTAAAAAACTAAGTAAAACGGGGTATCGGGCCTATGCGGCTTTCTGCTCGTTTTGTCATTAGGTTTTCGATAGGCTCAACCCTTTTGTATGCCTAAACTCATTACTTATTATACCAAAAAGAAAATGCTCAAAATCTATTGCTCGATTCACCCACCATCAGGATCCATTATCGGTGGATAAAAGACTGAGTAAAACAGGGTATCAGGCCTATGCGGCCTTTTGCTCGTTTTTGCATCAGGTTTTTGATGAGATCAACCCTGTTGTGTGCCTAAGCTCATTATTGATTATACCAAAAATAAAACGCTCAAAAACTAGTGCTCGATTCACCCACAATCGAGATCCATTATCGGTGGCTAAAAAACTGAGTAAAATTGGGTATCAGGCCTATGCGGCTTTCGACTCGTTCTGTCATCAGGTTTTTGACGATATGAACTCTGTTGTACACCTAAACTCAGTATTGATTATACAGAAAAGAAAACGCTCAAAAACTATAACTCGATTCACCCACAATCGAGATCCATTATCGGTGGCTAAAAAACTAAGTAAAATGGGGTATCGGGCCTATGCGGCTTTCGACTCGTTCTGTCATCACGCTTTTGACGAGATGAACTCTGTTACATGCCTAAACTTAGTACTGATTATACAGAAAATAGAATGGTCAAAAACTAGTGCTCGATTCACCTACCATCAAGATCCATTATCGGTGGCTAAAAAATTGAGTAAAATAGGGTATCGGGCCTATGCGGCATTTTGCTCATTTTGCTAATTTTCTCATCAAGTTTTTGACAAGATCAGCCGTGTTGTATGCCTAAACTCATTATTGATTATACCAAAAAGAAAACACTCAAAAACTAGTGCTCGATTCAGCCAAAATCGAGATCTATTATCGGTGGCTAAAAAACTAAGTAAAACGAGGTATCGAGCCTATGTGGCTTTCGACTCCTTCTGTCATCAGGTTTTTGACGAGATGAACTTTGTTGTATGCCTAAATTTAGTATTGATTATATGAAAATGAAAATGCTTAAAAAATTTTCCTCGATTCACCCACAATTGAGATCCATTATCGGTGGCAAAAAAAGGGAGTAAAATAGGGTATCAGGCCTATGTGGTTTTCTGCTCGTTTTTGCACCATGTTTTCAATGAGATTAACTCTGTTGTATGCCTAAACTCAGTATCGATTATACGAAAAATAAAATGCTCAAAAACTTGTGCTCGATCCACCCACAATCGAGATCCATTATCGGTGGCTAAGAAACTGAGAAAAACGGGGTATTAGGCCTATACGACTTACTACTCATTTTGTCATCAGGTTTTTGATGAGATGAACTCTATTGCATTCCTTAACTCAATATTGATTATACAAAAAAGGGAACACTTAAAAATGAGTGCTCGATTCACCCACAATCAAGATACATTATCGGTTGCTAAAAAACTGTGTAAAATGGGGTATCGGGCCTATGCGGCTTTCTGCTCGTTTTGTCATTAGGTTTTCGACAGGCTAAACCCTATTGTATGTCTAAACTCATTACTTATTATACCAAAAAGAAAACGCTCAAAATCTATTGCTCGATTCACCCACCATTAAGATCCATTATCGGTGGCTAAAAAACTGAGTAAAACGGGGTATCGGGCCTATGCGGCCTTTTGCTCGTTTTTTCATCAGGTTTTTGATGAGATCAACCCTATTGTGTGCCTAAGCTCATTATTGATTATACCAAAAATAAAACGCTCAAAAACTAGTGCTCGATTCACCCACAATCGAGATCCATTATCAGTGGCTAAAAAACTGAGTAAAATGAGGTATCAGGCCTATGTGGCTTTCGACTTGTTCTGTCATCAGGTTTTCAATGATATGAACTCTGTTGTATGCCTAAACTCAGTATTGATTATACAAAAAAGAAAACGCTCAAAAACTAGTGCTCGATTCACCCACAATCGAGATCCATTATCGATTCTAAAAAACTGAGTAAAACGAGGTATCGGGCCTATGCGACTTTCTACTCTTTTTTGGAACAAGTTTTCAACGAGATGGACTTTGTTGTATGCCTAAACTAAGTATTTCTTATACAAAAATGAAAACACTCAAAAACTAGTGCTCAATTCTCCCACAATCGAAATCCATTATCGGTGGCTAAAAAACTGAGTAAAACGGGATATCGGGCCTATGCGGCTTTCTGCTCGTTTTGTCATTAGGTTTTGACAAGATCAACCATGTTGTATGCCTAAACTCATTACTGATTATACCACAAGGAAAATGCTCAAAAACTAGTGCTCGATTCACTCACAATCGAGATGCATTATTCGTGGCTAAAAAACTGAGTAAAATGGGGTATCGGGCCTTTGTGGCTTTCGACTCGTTTTGTCATCACGTTTTTGACGAGTTGAACTCTATTGTATGCCTAAACTTAGTATTGATTATACAGAAAAGAGAACGCTCAAAAAACTAGTGCTCGATTCACCTACCATCAAGATCCATTATCGATGGCTAAAAAACTGAGTAAAACGGGGTATCGGGCCTATGCAGCTTTTTGGTCGTTTTGTCATCAGGGTTTCGACAAGATCAACCCTGTTGTATGCCTAAACTCATTACTGATTATACCAAGAAGGAAATACTCAAAAACTACTGCTCGATTCACCCACAATCGAGATCCATTATTGGTGGCTAAAAAACTGAGTAAAAATTGGTGTTGAGCCTATGCGGCTTTTTGCTCGTTTTCTCATCAGGTTTTCGATGAGATGAACCCTATTGTATTCCTTAACTCAGTATTGATTATACAGAAAAGAGAACCCCTAAAAATGAGTGCTCGATTCACCCATAATCGAGATCCATTATCGGTTGTAAAAAAACTGAGTAAAATGTGGTATCGGGCCTATGCGGGTTTCTGCTCGTTTTGTCATTAGGTTTTTGATGAGATCAACCCTGTTGTATGCTTAAACTCATTTTTGATTTTACCAAAAAGGAAATGCTCAAAAACTAGTGCTCGATTCACCCACAATCGAGATCCATTATCGGTGGCTAAAAAACTGAGTAAAATGTTAGAGTAGATGCCCTAGAGCCAATCAGTTATTATAGAATTGACTCTTTGTAATAATGTTCATTAATCAATAAAAGGTATTTTATTCTATATCGCGTAAATCATTATTATTGCAATATGTTTTGGTATATGTCCTTAGAATGGTAGAATCGTGACGAGGGTATCAAGTGTTTCAAATCTTTATAGTGAGAACCCTATGAGCACAAATGGTGGCCATTCTAGAAACGTCCATAGCCCCAGTATTATTCTGAAGTAATGGCACAAATAATACAGTAAGGCTATCATAGTGTTGAACAACCCTGTCAAAAGGCAGTGACTGATCTCACTTGTCAAGGTTGTTTGTTGACAGCTTGGTGCAACACATGGGTGCTTGCTGTAGGCAGATATACCGCAGCAAGTTCACTGGACTGGCCCACCAGAGGATTCCATATGGATGGTAACCCCCAGTGTCTATGGAACAAATCCTCTAACGAATGGTGGTACATGTGATCCTTAGACTTGAGATCACCCAAGTGCCTTGTACACCGATTGGTGCAGTTTGACACTAGCCTAACGCAGTTCTATTTAGAGCTGTCAATACGGTGGTGATTAGCCGCATCAAGGAGCGTATCAAGACTATGGTGGATTGACAGAGGATTCATCACTCCCGAGTATGGGAGAAGTTATCTCACGGCGCAATTCAGTATATGGCAATGACACTAAAACTGTGGCCACAGTGGGATTGAGTTGTTGCTCTATCCGGTTTATAATACAGGTCATTGGTCTAGAAACTGAATACATAATATCGAGAGTAACCAAAGGTTGACACTATTTCTATGCCTTAATCTCGTCGAGATACAATATAATGAAAGGATCGAATTGTACGGTAACCATATCGTTGACAGGTAGCTACTTCGCTGAATCCGAATCTATCGACTGGCCATGATGCCTTGCTAGGGGCCAATCTTGGTTTGTGTATTAGTGAGACGATTAATTGGTGTTAATCACGACACTATACACTGCCGGTATGATGAGAAGCCTATGGGTCACACACATAGAAGATAATTTAAGAGCCAAGAAGAAAGAATGGCGTTTTCATCTTTTTTGGGTGAAAGGGTATTTTGGTAATTTCACAGTGTAATTAAATTTTCTGGGATCATAACCTTTATATAATTTGTTAGAAAAATTAAATAAGTGAAATTACGTTTAAATGTGTGTTCGCACATATTTAATTAAATCATAATTATTGTTAAATGTTAATTGATTTTAATTGAGATAATGATGAATTAAATTAAAATATCTAATTGGGAGTGTTTGGCAACATGGGGTGTTTGGGTTAGAGCCCAAGCCCATTCCATGTGGGCATAGGGCAACTAAGTTTGCCTATAAAAGGAAAGCTGTTTGTGTGATTTGTTAATAATTAATTTTGCCTTTTTGAAAGAAAAGAAAAGCACACAACATATACACACTCTCCCACGCCACTTTCACTGTTGGATTGAAAAATAAAAAATTTCTCTTTTCTTCTTCTTGATTTCTTAAGACCAAGGAGGATCTAGCAAATCCCTCATTGGTTCTTTGCGATTGTCTTCGTGTGGACTTCTACGGTTCGACCCTACACTTGGATCGGCAGCAAACATGTTCAAAGACAATATTGGTGGAGCCTCCAATGTGGGTATGAATCTAAACTTTAGATTTACTTCTCTGCAGATTCTTGATACAAAACATAAACTGTAATTTCTGTGCCTTGATTTCGGGTTTTAAGGAATGATCCATGGTTGTAAAACTTATGTTTTCCGCTGTGCAACTGGGTCATTTCTTAACATAAAATGGGGTATCGAGCCTATATGGCTTGCGACTCCTTCTATCATAAGGTTTTTGACGAGATGAACTCAGTATTGATTATACAGAAAAGAAAACGCTGAAAAACTAGTGCTTCATTCACCCACAATAGAGATCCATCATCGATCGGTAAAAAACTGAGTAAAACGGGGTATCAGGCCTATGCGGCTTTCTGCTCATTTTATCATTAGGTTTTCGACAGGATCAACCCTGTTGTATGCCTAAACTCATTAATGAATATACCAAAATGAAAATGCTCAAAAACTAGTGTTTGATTCACCCACCATCAAGATCCATTATCGGTGGCTAAAAAACTGAGTAAAATGGGATATCGGGCCTATGCCAATTCTGCTCGTTTTGTCATTAGGTTTTTGATGAGATCAACCATGTTGTATGCTTAAACTAATTATTGATTATATTAAAAAGAAAATGCTCAAAAACTAGTGCTCGATTAATCCACAATCGAGATCCATTATCGGTGGCTAAAAAACTAAGTAAAACGGGGTATCGGCCTATGTGGCTTTCAACTCATTCTGTCATCAGGTCTTCGACGAGATGAACTCTATTGTATGCCTAAACTCAATATTGATTATACAGAAAAGAAAACGCTCAAAAACTAGTGCTCAATTCACCCACAATCAAGATCCATTATCGGTCGCTTAAAAACTAAGTAAAACAAGGTATCAGGCCTATACGGCTTTCTACTCGTTCTATCATCAGGTCTTCGACGAGATGAACTCTATTGCATGCCTAAACTCAATATTGATAATACAGAAAAGATAACACTCAAAAACTAGTGCTCAATTCACCCGCCATCAAGATCAATTATCGATGGCTAAACAATTGAGTAAAATGGGGTATCGGGCCTATGTGGCTTTTTGCTCGTTTTGTCATCAGGTTGTCGACGAGATCAACCCTGTTTTGTGCCTAAACTCATTATTGATTATAACAAAAATAAAATGCTAAAAAACTAGTGCTCGATTCACCCACAATCGAGATCCATTATCGGTGGCTAAAAAACTAAGTAAAACGGGGTATCGGGCCTATGCGGCTTTCGACTCGTTCTATCATTAGGTTTTGACGAGATGAACTCTGTTGTATGCCTAAACTTAGTATTGATTATACAGAAAAAAAAATGCTAAAAAACTAGTGCTCGATTCACCCACAATCGAGATCCATTATCGGTTGCTAAAAAACTTAGTAAAAAGGGGTATCGATCCTATGCGGCTTTCTGCTCGTTTTGTCATCAGGTTGTCGACGAGATCAACCCTTTTGTGTGCCTAAACTCATTATTGATTATACCAAAAATAAAGCGGTCAAAAACTAGTGTTCGATTCACCCACCATCAAGATCCATTATCGGTGGCTAAAAAACTGAGTAAAACAGGGTATCGGGCCTATGCCAATTCTACTCGTTTTGTCATCAAGTTTTCGACGAGATCCACCATGTTGTATGCTTTGACTAATTATTGATTATACTAAAAAGAAAATGCTCAAAAACTAGTGCTCGATTCATCCACAATCGAGATCCATTATCTGTGGCTAAAAAACTAAGTAAAACGGGGTATCGGGCCTATGTGGCTTTCGACTCATTCTGTCATCAGGTCTTCGATGAGATGAACTCTATTGTATGCCTAAACTCAATATTGATTATACAGAAAATAAAACGCTCAAAAACTAGTGCTCAATTCACCCACAATCGAGATCTATTATCGATCCCTTAAAAACTAAGTAAAACAAGGTATCGGGCCTATACGGCTTTCTACTCGTTTGGTCATCAGGTCTTCAACGAGATGAATTCTGTTGTATGCCTAAACTCAGCATTGATTATACAAGAAAGAGAACACTCAAAAACTAGTGCTCGATTCACCCACCATCAAGATCAATTATCAATGGCTAAAAAACTGAGTAAAATGGGGTATCGAGCCTATGCGGCTTTCTGGTCGTTTTGTAATCAAGTTGTCAACGAGAACAACCCTGTTTTGTGCCTAAAATCATTATTGATTATACCAAAAATAAAACGCTAAAAAACTAGTGCTTGATTCACCCACAATCGAGATCCATTATCGGTGGCTAAAAAACTAAGTAAAATGGGGTCTCAGGCCTATGCGGCTTTTGACTCGTTCTGTCATTAGGTTTTGATGAGATGAACTCTGTTGTGTGCCTAAACTTAGTATTGATTATACAGAAAAGAAAACGCTGAAAAACTAGTGCTCGATTCACCCACAATCGAGATCCATTATCGGTTGCTAAAAAACTTAGTAAAATGGGGTATTGATCCTATGCGGCTTTCTGCTCGTTTTGTCATCAGGTTGTCGACGAGATCAACCCTTTGTGTGCCTAAACTCATTATTGATTATACTAAAAATAAAGCGCTCAAAAACTAGTGCTCGATTCACCCACCATCAAGATCCATTATCGGTGGCTAAAAAACTGAGTAAAACGGGGTATCGGGCCGATGCCGCTTTCTGCTCGTTTTGTTATCAGGTTTTTGATGAGATCAACCCTGTTGTATGCTTAAACTAATTATTGATTATACAAAAAAGAAAACGCTTAAAAACTATTGTCGATTCACCCGCAATCGAGATCCATTATCGACGGCTAAAAAACCAAGTAAAATGGGGTATCGGGCCTATGCGGCTTTCGACTCGTTCTATCATCTAGTCTTTGATGAGATGAACTCTATTGTATGCCTAAACTCAGTATTGATTATACAGAAAAAAAAAACGCTCAAAAACTAGTGCTCGATTCACCCACAATCGAGATCCATTATCTATTTTTAAAAAACTAAGTAAAACGGGGTATCAAGCCTATGCTGCTTTCTACTAGTTCTGCCATCAGGTTTTCGACGAGATGAGCTCTATTGTATGCTTAAACTAATTATTGATTATACCAAAAAGAAAACCCTCAAAACCTAGTGCTCGATTCACCCACAATCGAGATCCATTATCGGTGGCTTAAAAACTGAGTAAAACGGGGTATCGGGCCTATGCGGCTTTCGACTCATTCTGCCATCAGGTTTTTGATGAGATGAACTCTATTGTATGCCTAAACAAAGTATTGATTATACAGAAAAGAGAATGCTCAAAAGCGAGTGCTTGATTCACCCACAATCGAGATCCATTACTGGTGACTAAAAAACTGAGTAAATTGGGGTATCGAGCTTATGTAGCTTTTTGCTCATTTTATCATTAGGTTTTCGACAGGATCAACTCTGTTGTATGACCAAACTCATTACTGATTATACCAAAAATAAAACGCTCAAAAACTAGTGCTCGATTCACCCACAATAAAGATCCATTATCGGTGGCTAAAAAACCGAGTAAAACGGGGTATCGGGCCTATGCAGCTTTCTGCTTGTTTTGTCATTTGGTTTTCGACAGGATCAACCTTGTTGTATGCTTAAACTCATTACTAATGATACCAAAAAGAAAACGCTCAAAACCCAGTGCTCAATTCACCCACAATCGAGATCGATTATCGGTGGCTAAAAAACTGAGTAAAATAGGGTATCTGGCCTATGTGGCTTTCGACTCGTTCTGTCATCAGGTCTTTAATGAGATGAAATCTATTATATGCCTAAACTCTGTATTGACTATACAGAAAAGAAAACGCTCAAAAACTAGTGCTCGATTCACCCACAATCGAGATCCATTATCGGTCGCTAAAAAACAGAGTAAAACGGGGTATCGGGCCTATGCAGCTTTTGACTCGTTCTGTCATCGGGTCTTCAATGAGATGAACTCTATTGCATGCCTAAACTCAGTATTGATTATGCAGAAAAGATAACACTCAAAAACTAGTGCTCGATTCACCCACCATCAAGATCCATTATCGATGGCTAAAAAACTAAGTAAAACGGGGTATCGGGCCTATGCGGGTTTTGACTCGTTCTGTCATTAGGTCTTCGACAAGATGAACTCTATCGTATGCGTAAACTCAGTATTGATTATACAGGAAAGAAAACTCTCAATAACTAGTGCTCGATTCACCCACAATCGAGATCCATTGTCGATCGCTAAAAAACTGAGTAAAACAGGGTATCGGGCCTATGCGGCTTTCTCCTCGTTCTGTCATCAGGTCTTTGACGAGATGAACTCTATTATATGCCTAAACTCAGTATTGATTATATAGAAAAGAGAACACTAAAAAACTAGTGCTCGATTCACCCACCATCAAGATCCATTATCGATGGCTAAAAAACTGAGTAAAACAGGGTATCAGGCCTATGCAGCTTTCTTCTCGTTGTGTCATCAGGTGATCGATGAGATCAACCCTGTTTTGTGCCTAAACACATTATTGATTATACCCAAAATAAAACACTCAAAAACTAGTGCTCGATTCACCCACAATTGAGATCCATTAGCGGTGGCTAAAAAACTAAGTAAAACGAGGTATCGGGCCTATGCAGCTTTCGACTCGTTCTGTCATTAGGTTTTGAAGAGATGAACTCTGTTGTATGTATAAACTTAGTATTGATTATACAAAAAAGAAAACGCTCAAAAACTAGTGCTCGATTCAGCCACAATCGAGATCCATTATCGTCGCTAAAAAACTAAGTAAAACAGGGTATCGATCCTATGCGCCTTTCTGCTCGTTTTGTCATCAGGTTGTCAATGAGATCAACCCTTTTGTGCGCCTAAACTCATTTTTGATTATACCAAAAATAAAGCACTAAAAAACTAGTGCTCGATTCACCCACCATCAAGATCCATTATCGATGGCTAAAAAACTGAGTAAAACGGGGTATCGGGCCTGTGCTGCTTTCTGCTCGTTTTGTCATCAGGTTTTCAACGAGATCAATCCCGTCTTATGCTTAAACTAATTATTTATTATACCAAAAAAAAAACACTTAAAAACTAGTGCTCGATTCACCCACAATCGAGATCCATTATCGGTCGCAATAAAACTGAGTAAAATGGGATATCGGGCCTATGCGGCTTTCTACTCGTTCTCTCATCAGGTTTTCGACGAGATGAACTCTATTGTATGCTTAAACTAATTATTGATTATATCAAAAAGAAAACGCTCAAAAACTAGTGCTTGATTCACCCATAATCGAGATCCATTATCTATGGCTAAAAAACTGAGTAAAACGGGGCATCAGGCCTATGCGGGTTTCGACTCGTTCTGTCATCAGGTCTTTGACGAGATGAACTCTATCGTATGCCTAAACTCAATGTTGTTTATACAGAAAAGAAAATGCTAAATAACTAGTGCTCGATTCACCCACAATCGAGATCCATTGTTGGTCGCTAAAAAACTGAGTAAAACAGGGTATCCGGCCTATGCGGCTTTCTTCTCGTTGTGTCATTAGGTGATCGACGAGATCAACCCTGTTTTGTGCCTAAACTCATTATTGATTATACCAAAAATAAAACGCTCAAAAACTAGCGCTCATTCACCCACAATCGAGATCCATTATCGATGGCTAAAAAACTAAGTAAACCAGGGTATCCGGCCTATGCGGCTTTCGACTCGTTTTGTCATTAGGTTTTGACGAGATGAACTCTGTTGTATGTATAAACTTAGTTTGATCATACAAAAAATAAAATTCTCAAAAACTAGTGCTCGATTCAGCCACAATCGAGATCCATTATCGGTCGCTAAAAAACTAAGTAAAACAGGGTATCGATCCTATGCGCCTTTCAGCTCATTTTGTCATCAGGTTGTCGACGAGATCAACCCTTTTGTGTGCCTAAACTCATTATTGATTATACCAAAAATAAAGTACTAAAAAACTAGTGCTCGATTCACCCACCATTAAGATCCATTATTGGTGGCTAAAAAACTGAGTAAAACGGGGTATCGGGCCTGTGCTGCTTTCTGCTCGTTTTGTCATCAGGTTTTCAACGAGATCAACCCTGTCTTATGATTAAACTAATTATTGATTATACCAAAAAAAAAAAAACACTTAAAAACTAGTGCTCGATTCACCCACAATCGAGATCCATTATTGGCGGCTAAAAAACCAAGTAAAACGGGGTATTGGGCCTATGCGGCTTTCGACTTTGCCATCAGGTCTTCGACGACATGTAGTCTATTATGTGCCTAAACTTAGTATTGATTATACAGAAACAAAACGCTGAAAAACTAGTGCTCGATTCACCCACAATCGAGATCCATTATTGGTCACTAAAAAACTGAGTAAAATGGGGTATTGGGCCTATGCGGCTTTCTACTCGTTCTCTCATCAGGTTTTCGACGAGATGAACTCTATTGTATGCTTAACCTAATTATTGATTATATCAAAAAGAAAACGCTCAAAAACTAGTGCTCGATTCACCCACAATCGAGATCCATTATCTATGACTAAAAAACTGAGTAAAACAGGGTATCGGGCCTATGCGGGTTTCGACTCGTTCTTTCATCAGGTCTTCGGTGAGATGAACTCTATCATATGACTAAACTCAGTATTGATTATACAAAAAAGAAAACACTCAAAAACTAGTGCTTGATTCACCCACAATCGAGATCCATTGTCGGTTGCTAAAAAACTGAGTAAAATAGGGTATCAGGCCTATGCAGCTTTCTCCTCGTTCTGTCATTAGGTCTTTGACGAGATGAACTCTATTTTATGCCTAAACTCAGTATTGATTATACAGAAAAGAGAACACTAAAAAACTAGTGCTCGATTCACCCACCATCAAGATCCATTATCAGTGGCTAAAAAACTAAGTAAAACGGGGTATCGGGCCTGTGCTGCTTTCTGCTCATTTTGTCATCAGGTTTTCAATGAGATCAACCCTGTCTTATGCTTAAACTAATTATTGATTATACCAAAAAAAAAAAAACACCTAAAAACTAGTGCTTGATTCACCCACAATCGAGATCCATTATTGGCGGTAAAAAAACCAAGTAAAACGGGGTATCAGGCCTATGTGGCTTTCGACTCTGTCATCAGGTCTTCGACAAGATGTAGTCTATTGTATGCCTAAACTCAGTATTGATTATACAAAAACAAAATGCTCAAAAACTAGTGCTCGATTCACCCACAATCGAGATCCATTATTGGTCGCTAAAAAACTGAGTAAAATGGGGTATCGGGCCTATGCGGCTTTCTACTCGTTCTCTCATCAGGTTTTCGACGAGATGAACTCTATTGTATGCTTAAACTAATTATTGATTAATCAAAAATAAAACGCTCAAAAACTAGTGCTCGATTCACCCACAATCGAGATCCATTATCTATGACTAAAAAACTGAGTAAAACGGGGTATCGGGCCTATGCGGGTTTCGACTCGTTCTTTCATCAGGTCTTCGACGAGATGAACTCTATCATATGCCTAAACTCAGTATTGATTATACAGAAAAGAAAACGCTCAAAAACTAGTGCTTGATTCACCCACAATCGAGATCCATTGTCGGTCGCTAAAAAACTGAGTAAAATAGGGTATCGGGCCTATACGGCTTTCTCCTCGTTCTGTCATTAGGTCTTTGATGAGATGAACTCTATTGTATGCCTAAACTCAGTATTGATTATACAGAAAAGAGAACACTAAAAAACTGGTGCTCGATTCACCCACCATCAAGATCCATTATCGATGGCTAAAAAACTAAGTAAAATGGGGTATTAGGCCTATGTGGCTTTCTGCTCGTTTTGCCATAAGGTTTTCAACGAGATCAACCCTGTTTTATGCCTAAACTCATTATTGATTATGCCAAAAATAAAATGCTCAAAAACTAGTGCTCGATTCACCCATAATCAAGATCCATTATCGGTGGCTTAAAAACTGAGTAAAACGGGGTATCACGCCTATGCGCCTTTCGACTCTTTCTGTGTAACACCCCACTTGAGGTACGTACTTAAGATTTGCTGTATCATTTAAAGGTTCATTATTTCAGCTTCAATTGAGTTGGTATGTTGTATCGGTTAAGTGTTTGCCTTGGTTTTGGTTTAAAGTTTGGTGAATTTTGGAAATCCAAACTTCGCCGGGGCGAAGAAAAAGCTTCGCCGCGGCGATGATGTGCTGCACCCACGGGTAGGTTCTGCCATGTTTCTCTGGGACGATGGAATATTCTTCGTCATGGCGAAGAGCCTAATAAAAAGTTTCTTGAGTTTTCTAGAGAATTCTTCCTTTAGGGCACAATGACCATTCTACCCCTAATTAGTAGGAAAAGTGGGGAGTAAAATGTAAGGACATTTCATGGAGAATAGGTTAGTGTGAGGGTGTGAGTGAAATGAATCAAAGGATATGGATGGACTTTCCAAGAGAGGACAAGGGCAAAATGGGAAAGGAAGGTTATAATATGAGCTAAAAAGAGTTAAGTGAAATAAACCCCCCATTTCATTCACTTCCACTGCCATACCCAGTCTCTAAATTCTCTCAATTTTCCTTTCTATTTCCCAAGATTTCTAAGGGGTTTAAGAGAGCTTTTGAGTAATTTTGAGTAGAGATTTCATCTAAAGCATCCTAAGGTAAGGATTCTTGCTTTAGATGTGAGTTTGCTTATAGTTATGTTGAAGTCTTATTTGGTTGTTATTGTTCTTGTTGTTGTTTTGAGTTGTAGAGAGAAGACAAGACTACAAAGGAAAGGAAAAGTGCTAGAGAAGTCACTTTTTCACAAGGTAAGTAAATCCAAACTAAATTGATNCGAGTCAATGGATCCCCTCTTGACCATCGTTCGTTTCCGCATATGAACAACGCATGACCAAATAGGCTTTATTGTACGAAACATGATTAGTCTCGTACTTATACACCGTATGAACCATACGCATCCATATCGGATCCGACTACAATGTCTCAGGTCAAAGGACTACATCGTGCACTGATATAACCAAACGATAAATCATTGACTACATGTTTTTCCAAGTGATTTGTCGTTATTCGGTCACGTTCGAAAAACAGTTCACCAACCGTTAATCCATACCAATGCCCCAGTGACATGACTATTATGGTCATCCGTACTTATATCAACTCATGATATCTTTCGGAAGCATCCGGTATGCCTACTGTGCAATATAGTTGCCCAAATTATAT
The DNA here is from genome assembly GCF_008641045.1 of Pistacia vera. Taxonomy (NCBI): domain Eukaryota; kingdom Viridiplantae; phylum Streptophyta; class Magnoliopsida; order Sapindales; family Anacardiaceae; genus Pistacia; species Pistacia vera. The sequence goes on along the minus strand of NW_022196252.1, from coordinate 1,133,900 downwards.
TGCTTCCGTAGGGAACCCTTTTCGATAATTCATTTACCGATTAAATGAATCATCTGGACAATTCATATACATACTTTATTTTAAATGCATGACTGAATAAAGGAAGCAATTTACATATATGAATTGAAGAACTCTTTCTTCTTTTATTTATGATATATATATAGATACAAGACAAAATGCTCTGAAACCGACAACACGAATGGTTTCTAGGGCATACACTAATATACACTAACATCGGTCACCAAGTGAGAGCGATCATGCCTCAAGTTCAATAGATACCGACCCTTCTCCTTATCGTTCTCCTTCAAGAAGTACGAATACAACAGCTCGTGCAGCCCGAACCTCACTTGGTTTCGAACACAGAGGTCTTCTAAGGCCATCAGCAATCTCCAAGCATTCGGCATAAGCTGAGATAGGGCAATCATGAAGTGGTTCAATACTTCCCACACGAGGCGAGGGACGGGTAGCCTCAACCCATCATGAAACCATTTCTCGTAAACACTGATCCAGCCCTTTGCCTCCCAATCGATCTGCTCAAACGACCGCGGCGTCCGGATATCAACTGAATTTGGAATGTGATACAAGGTTCGGATACGCCACACATCACTATCCTTCAGCATGGGCGGATAATCCCTGGTCAGAATCCCACTACCCTGTTGGCTCGGCTCTTCCTCAGAGCTACTACCAAAGGAAGATGGACTACCGACCCCTTCAGAGTCTTCCCCACTTCCCCCATGCCTGCCCGATCCACTCGAACCAACTTTACTCATACCTGGGGCAGCTACACTAACTCCAGTCGGCACCCCTATCGGAACGCCCCCTTCGGGCATCATCACTATGGTGGGGGCGTGCTCATATTCATCCCCAGTGTTTACCACATTTTCACTCGAGCTAGCCGACTCAGTATCTGACATAGTGGCCCGATCGCGTAACCTGACCGACCGATTCGGTCCTATCTTCAGAATTCCAAAAAACACTAAGTCAAAGAACCACTCGTCCTGAGCAACCGACCGAATGAAGGTACTACACCTAGATGTCGCTCGACCTCCAGCACTGGTCGACCTACCCAATAACTATTCAACTCTTAAAACTAGGTCGACCCTACCTACCTACCGACCGACCAGCGCGATCAACACTTCGAAACTTTGAAGTATCAAAGCGTCTGCTCGCCCCCCAACACCGGTCGATCGATCACCATCCACTACCTGAAGACTCTTCCAAAGCCCAAGATCCGGTCGACCCCTACAACCGACTGAACTTTCCAACAGTCTTCACTCGTTCGCCATTGGCGACCGACTAGCGTTTAGGCTCAACCCTATTTAGTTCACTCGCTCTTGCTCGCCAATTCACCAGCTTAAAACACCTACACTGCAGAAACACCCACTCGGTCTGGACGACCGATGACCTTTCTAGTCAACTGCGAACGGCCCTTACTACTCGGTCGGATAGACCGGACGACCCCCTACCGATTCAACTACAATCTAACCTGCCACCCGATCTGGTCAGGCCGACCGACCGAGCCAAATCGAGGCGCGCTTAAACCATTTCGTCCTTTGAATTCCATCCAAAACGCCCGAAAAAACACCAAAAATCCAGCCAACTTGCCAGAAATTTACCAGAAATCCAAAAACTCACGCCTATCCTAAGAGATCAGAACTCCAACACTTCTAAACTCTTCAAAACAAATCCAAACCATTCAAATTTTCATAAACTTCATCCTATTTTGCAAAAATTTAGCAAACAACCAAACAAAAGAAAGGCGTCATGAAAGAAGAGGTTTACCGTGAGAAAGCCGCCTCCCGCCGGCAAAATCCAACACTGTTGAAGAAGAACCGGAACGAAAATGGATTAAACAAAAAAAAGAAAACAAAATCTACCTTAGTTTTTCTGTAGAAGGAGCGAAAAAAGTATGAATGGGAGACGAACAGTCTGCCCATTCGTTTTTAAAAGGCAAGTCTGATAGACCGGAACACGTGGCGGCTTACGATTGGATGGGAGTCAACTCGTCCTTTCGTTTTCCCACCTTGAAAACCAGAAGCGTACCACCATCGTACACGTGGCAGGAATCCAGGCAACCTGGGAAACCGCAGCAGAAGCCACTCGCGTCGTCCTGCCTTCCCGGCTGAGCCATCACGCGGCTGGCAGAACGGGCCCGATTGGCCCCATGATTCACAAACCCGTGCGAACCTCCCGACTAGTCGACCAGTTTGGAATGATCCGACACAAGCGTCTGTAGGTTAAAAGGTAGGAGGCCTCGCCCACTCGTCCTCCCGGAACGGCCGAGCGGACAGTCAATTGTGAACTTCCCACATTTCTTCCAATCCATCACCCGATCCTCTCGACCAACTCAACCTTAGACTTCTAAAGGCGTTCAACATGTCTCGCGCTTTGCTGGATCGGCTGGTCAGGCGGACCGGTCAATCAGCTTGGAACAGCCCGACGCAAGCCCTTTTCGGAAGAGTCGAGGCAAGAAATCTCGATCGTTTGCCCTTCCGTGGAGGACGAGTGGGACGCCGATCGAGGTCCACTATCCCGTCCGATCGCCTGTGTACACCGACTGGGCGAGCCCTAATCTCAATCTTTAATCCAGTCGACCCGATATGACAAGCAAACATTTCGAATATAATATTATAGCTCACCTCTCTAGTCGGCCGGACGTACCGAACGATCTCATGACTCGGGGGCTTGGTTCCCTTTCCCTTCGGCTCGTCTCACCGATCAAGCAGACTGTGCAACGACGGCACAGCCTGGGTTAGGAATGGATGCTGAACGATGTCCGACCAAGATTCATCTGTAACAGTGATCGTCTACACCGACGATCGTTCGTCCAAGAAGAAGGATCGAGCTTACCTCGAGCACCACCTACTCTCCGACTTAAGAAACTCTTAACTCAGAGAGTGGGGGACAAACTGTTAGGGCCAAAAATTGCCCTTGGCCCAAATAGGAAAACAGGACCACCAACGAAGAAAGGGCTAGGCCCAGTCCTAGAGGCCCAAGCCAAATTAATCCCATTTGATACGAGATACGGCCAGCCCCAAAGCATCTGGGCACGGGCCTCCTAGTTCTAGCTCACTTCATGGGCTTATGTGTGAGCTCAGAGCCCACGGCCCCCACTGATCATTTTCCTGTTCCTGTTCCTATTCAATCTCCTATTCGAAGTCACTTTCCTGTTCCTGGCCAGTTTCCTACTTAAAGTGACTTTCCTGTTCAGATCACCAGGCAATTCGGACACAGGTAAGACAGCTTACCACCGCCCTAACTTTTCTAGGGTTTGCATCAGAGTTACACTCGGACTCCTACTCCTACTCGTACCAGGGTTGGGAGACCAGGCAGTCACTATATAAACAGAGGCCAGCCCTCTCACTAGAGGAGCATTATTACACCTTGACACCCGCAGTTCTTATTGCAGAGCTTCCTGTCACTGCCATAGTCACAGTCTCCGACTAGACTTCCGGTAACCCCTCTACTCCCTAGCCCTCACTATATAAACCTCTTTCAGCCTTGCTAACTTGAGTGTCGGAGTGCCTACGGCAAACACCACCTTGGTGTTTTCTATCGCTTCACGCGTGTTTCTTTACGTGTGCAGGTACAACAGATTGCTAGTGGCCTCAACCTCACAGGATCAATCCTTCCTTTCGTACCAGTAGATTTTTACGTACTGTAGACTTTTGTAAAAATTAACCGGATGAGAGAATAGATGAATAAGAACTTCCTTTTTTATTATCTTTCAGTGTATACAGCGTATAATATTTATACACAAACTCTCCATAACNACACAGATATTTTTTGTTAAGCTATTTTTTGTATGGCTTTATAAGCCAAGTCTTTTCTTTGAATAACACACAAAAACGTTCTCTCAATTATCTCCTGTAATTGTCAAAAGCTCTGTGTTTTTACACTTACCCAGCCATTGGTTTCAGGGTCCCAACGGATTAGTATATATATATAGGGTTTGTGTGTGTGTGTGTGTGTGTGAAATTGGAAGGAGTTATTCTACCCTAGTCTTACTTGGGTTAATGCATGATCTAAGCGATCGTTGATCATCTGAATACAATTTTATCATCGATGTGCCTCCACTCTTGAGTATCCATGTTGTACCAGTATGCCTCACTTAAGCACCTTACTAAAATGTATGTAAGATTGTTGCAACTCTCTATAACCAGAGATGGACTGAAATAATTAATGTTGGAAGAAAGAGAGATACTACGTTGCTTTATCCATAGACTTTTGTAAAAGTTAACCGGATGAGAGAATAGATGAATAAGAACTTCCTTTTTTATTATCTTTCAGTGTATACAGCGTATAATATTTATACACAAACTCTCCATAACTTTCTCCTATAAATAAGCTATTCAAGAATAAAAAACACTATCACAACGTAACAAAGTTGTTGGCCCGAAATATCAGTTGCAATCTTCTCTGTTTTGACTGGGCATTCTTGTTCCGAAATATCAGTTGTAATCTTCTCTGTTTTGACTGGGCACTCTTGTTACCTTGGCTGCTGTTGTGTCGTTAGAAGCAGGTTCAGTTTTATCTCCAATAACTTTGAACCAAATCCTTCAGAACCCATATCTCTAACTCAATATCAGATGCCGGAATCATTAGACTAAGTGATCCTTCCACTGTCAACAACGCGAAATTCCTACCGCGTGGTACTCCTTGTGGAGCCTGAATGATTTTCAAGCATTTTTCTGTAGCGTTTTGCAAAGGTTGTATAAAAGTATGAACAGAACTGGTACAATGAGCTTTATCCCTTTCAGAACAACTGAAGAATAGGATGGACTTAGCATTTGTCGGACTTAAGTTTAGAATTCCCTCCAATTTTTATTTTCTGACCACCTTTCGTAATTCAAGGAATAGATGAAATATTTGAGTTGAGTTCTTTGAACTTAAGCACCACCACCTTATAATTTCGAGTTGATGCATCGTAGACGATAAAAGGTAGCAATTTGTGACGTTGGCTGATAATATCATACACACGTAGTCTTATCCACTCGTCTACAGATAGTAGTAAATTATTGCAGGATTTACTTATAAATTAAGTTTTACCTTGCAAAGGCCTAGATGGTAATTTTTTTTTTTTTTTTTTTTTTCTAGCCATAATGATGTTTCGATCAGTTTGCGCGTACCTTAACTAATCATTCCGAGTCTTAGAACTGTCAATTAGGTAATACTTGTAGGGACTCGAACTTAAAAGTTTTGAGACTTCCTTTTACTCTTTTACCATCAAATCATCCAACGATGGTTCATAAAACTCATTTTCCTCCTGACAATAAATAGATATATGAGAACTTTGTTACTTGACTATCATGATTTTAGATATCCCTGATGGATGTTGGCGAATTCAGAGACAGATATCATGTTGTATTAGAGCTTGCAGACAATCTTGAATCTCACCAGATATTTTATAGTAATTTTGAGTAAAATTTCATAGAGAATTATATGTCGAGGCAAGTCAAAAAAATTTCTCATCTTCCATTTTGAAGAATAATTGTTTCGTCTACGAGAAGTTATATAAGATTATATTGATGAACATAAGGGGAATAAAAAAAGTTGATTTCTAGGTTTTCAAAATCTTATTGTAACTTACCTTATAACAAAAATCTTATTTCTATGAGAGAGACGAGATAGAGAGCGGGAGCTTGATAAAAGAAATTGTGACAAAGATGTAGCTAAAGTTGAAATTTAAAAATTTTTACAGCCATATAGACGCCTGTCCACATTAAAATGGACGCCCGTCCACATAAGATGGACTGGCGTCCATCTTCCTTTTTGTTTTTATTTTTTTAAAAAAAAAATTGTATTGCTTATGGACATCAGTCCATTTATTATGGACGGTGGTCCATTAAGGTGGACGGCCGTTCGAAAATGTTGGACGACCGTCCATTTACGAAAGTTTTTTATCGTGTCTTACGTGACGACGTCCGAATCAGAGGCAACGTATTTCGATGTAATTTTTCGGTACCCATTTTCGGTGTCTGTAGCATCGGTGTACCTTATAATCCCAGTAATTTCTGCACAATTCTGGGGCCTCCCTTTAAACCAATCAAAGCTGCAAATTTGTGAATATAAAATGGCTGAAGAGACGGCATGTTTTTTCTTTTTTTTTAAATTTCCCTTAAAAGATAAGTTGTAACAGGAAATTGAGAGTGAATTTACAAAAAGACTGATTTTTTCCTTTTTGATTTCGGAAACTAAAAAAGTTATCCCTAATTTTCAAAATCGAGGGTTAAACTTAATGGAAACGGGGTATTTATGCCATTTCACTGACTTGTATATAGCATCATATAGACAAAATAAAAAATAATAAAAAATAAATTATCCTACTCTAAAATCTTTCCAAAATACGATCCTTAAGAATAATAATAAAAGAAAGGTTAATTACATTAATTCCCATGAGATATGATAAAATAACAAAAATTTCCCTGTAATTTCAGAAATAACAAGAAATTCCCTTGATGGTAAATTTTAGGTGTTAAGCGAAAGAGCAATGCGGTAATATTTACAGACTCTTTACCGTTTAAATTTTAATGATTCACTAATAGTTCATTAACAAAAGGGAGATTTTTATTATTTCAGAAACTATAAGGGAATTTTTGTCATTTGATCATACCTCAGAGTCTATGTTACCCCAAAAAAAAAAAAAAAAAAAAAAAAAAAATGCAAGAAGATAAAGTTGACAATATATAACATATCATCTCTTTTATTTTGTTTAATTTATCTTTAATTTTAAACCATCAAATCATATTTTAAAAACATCAGTAGTTTATATATATATGTCTTACAAAAAATACAAAACCCAAAAGAAAACTCTCACATCTCTTTAATTTAGGTATTTATGTACTTGTATTCATTGTTTTGGGTTTTAAATGGGATTTTTGTAATATTATTTATTTTTTAACTGATTCTTCCTTAGATCTTATATATTATCAATTAAATCCTTATATTTTGCTTTTGTAATTCAATATATTTTGGAAAAAAAATTACAAAAATTCTAAGACTAGCTTGGAATCAGTTTTGTTATCTTCCATTTTATTGTCATAGAGTTTAGAAATAATATTATATAATTTAAAAAAAAAATCAACTTTATATCATGTTATATTTTAAACTAAAGATGAGAACTTGTATATTTAAATGATTAAAACATTATGAGTATATATTTTTAAAACTCAGCATGTCTTGTTTTGAATAAGAAAAAAATGACGGTCCTCGTACTTTCCAATATAACATTTCACACCCTCATATTTGATAAACTACCAAAAATATCCATACTTTCTTTAGTCAGTTGCAAAAAGGTTCATTTCATAATTGCTAATGAATAGAACTATAGAAGTACAATATTTGATAGACAAATTCTTGAATGCTACTGTAAGTTTTTGTAAGTTTTTTGGGGTGTGTTTGTTTTGTTATTTTGGATAAGATTTTGGGAATAATATTGGGCAGTTAAATAGGATAGTATTACGAGGTAAAATTTAAAAATTAACAAAACAACCCCTTAGGTTTGCTAATTTAACTAAACATCCCAATATATAAAAATTTTATAGAATAACAAAAACACCCCCACCCACCCACAATGCCAGATTCCGGCCACCACCGTCGGAATCTGGCCGAAAAATGGTGATATGACACAGACCGGTCGGATTTGACCGGTAAGGCGTCAATATGGCCTTTTCCGGCCAGATCCACGATCAGATTTGGTCGTCGACGGCCACAAAATGCCAGATTTAGCCATCGTTGACCGTCAATGACAGCCATTTCTTTGGCAGTCAGCTCTGACCTTTTCAGGCCAGATCCACTATGGATCTAACTGGAAAAGGCCAGATCGGCGAATTACCAGCCAGTTCCGATCGTTTTTACGCCGTTGTGACAAGGTTGTTGCCGGAATTTGGCAATTATGAGTAGGTGGAGGTGTTTTTGTTAATTTTTAATCTTTTTTTTTCTAGAGGTGTTTAATTAAATTAATAAACTTGAGAGGTCTAAAAGTAACTAAAAAAAATAGAATAGTATTTCCCAAATAATTCAACAAGCAAGTATTTTGAGAATATGATAGGGATAGGGTATGAAATAATAAAACAAACGGACCCTTGGATTTTTAATGACGTTTAAATAGTTACAGAAGAAAATAATAAAAGACTTGTTTCTCCACCAATGATCTGAGCCAGAATTTTATTGAATACAATGTTACACTGAGATTTACCTTTATTGTTTCATCATTGGCAATCACCTGGAACTTAAGAAGCCTTCTTATGTAACAAAGGATCAGATATGACTTGAGGCTCAAAGTCTGGCTTTAGATATTTGGCCAGCATCTCCGCGTATAATTCGTATCGAGCAGTCATTCGGAAACCCCATTTGTCTTTAAGCTGCCTACAGAGGTTCAAATCCATGTCCGCAATCATCAAGCCATCCTTGTAACGGGAAAGAGATGGTGTGCATGAAGCATCTGGTGCTGAAAAATTACTTGATCCATAGAAATGTCCAAAATCATTGTGTTGGGGCTTTCCATCACCCGAAGTAAAGGCATTAGGGAAAGTCTCAGTCCCAACACGGTTTATTGACCCAACAAAGTAACTATTTGCTATTGCAGCATTGCGAGCCTGTAATACCATCAGCAATATGGCATTTGAAAGGGGCAATTTCACTAATCGTATAATGAATTGTTTAGAGACTGTATAACGTTGCAACTATAACATCAAATGCCTGTTCAAGGATTTTTTTTTTTTTTGTTTTTGTTTTTTTTGGTTTAATTCAAGCACCAATCCACAAGATGACCATCTAGCCTTGTGTGTGAGGATCAAGTAGCATTAGATGATGGTGCATGTGCAATGATCCGATAAATCATGTTATTTTTCACTAGAAATGTTCTGTAGATGGACCATCTAATGGAGCAGTTCTACATCTATGCAAAGTATGTGGCACTACTGGCTGTTGCTATTGGTCATAACATAACTACGATTACCCAATGCAAATATCACTAAAGAAATTCAAAAAAAAGAAATTCCAAGAATAAAACAATTCAAAAAAAAGATCACCTCAATGGGCCACATTGGTTCACTTAGTTCACCAACAGTTGCGGAAGGGTTGAAAACAATTTCTGCACCATTCAAGCCAAAAGCTAACCAATTCAATGGATGATGCCTCCCATAACAAATGTTGACAGCTATCTTTCCATAAGCTGTTTCAAACACAGGATGCCCCGTATTTCCTTCCATATAGTATGTGCTCTCGTTGAAGTCCCCAACTCTAGGAATATGGTTCTGTCAAATGACATTGCATTAAACAAAGAATTCCTAAATAAAAACTTGGGAACTAGCAGCAGTTAATTACTGCATTACCTTTCGATGCTTTCCAATTATGTTGCCATTATTTCCAATAATAACAGCAGTGTTCCAGATAGTATCCCCATGGTTAACATCCCTCTCAAGGATTGGACTGATGATGACCATGTTATATTTCTGTGCAAGTTCCTGAAGAAATTGTGTTGATTCCCCATTGATGGGCTCAGCAAATTCACACCACCTCTTCTCTCGAGTGCAAAAGGCAAATGGCATCATCCATGCTTCCTAGATTAAGATTACATGAAAAGTTTTGTTTGATTTCAGACAATAAAGGAAAATAAATCAATCGAAATAATTAAATTTCATAACAACACATACTTGTAAGCATAATATGTTGACTCCTGAAGTGCCAGCAGTGTCGATGATTAGCTTTACTTTCTGAAAGATAGCCCTCTTCTGGTCCAGAAAGTGGGCAGTTGTTGGAAGAGCGACAGAGTTTTGGATGAGACCCACCCTCACTACTCGTGGTTCTCTCAATAACTCCTTGTCAGCTTCAAAGGAAAAAGCCTGAAATGATGTCAAAATGATTAAGTCAAAGAAATCAATAGGATAATAGGTCAGGATTTTGTCACAAAAAAAGAGGAAGCGTTAGTGTTTTCTTAAAACCTGAAGCAAAAAATTTGTTAAGATTCTACAACTTTGGCCGGTAACAGTAACAGAGAGAGTGAACACCAATTTATGTTTGTTTTTCCAAAAGGTTCAAGGATATCAACTGATCTTTGTTTATACTCCCTTGATATCCAACATACGCTGAGTGCTCAAAACTTCTTTAGCGCCATTTTTGTTCTACCTTGTTCTCCCAAGACAAATGCATTCTGTTTTTATTATAAGAACCAAAATTAAATAGGAAGGATAGATCCCTACCTGCAGATCAAAATCATGTTCAGAAGAGATTGCCTTAGCCGATTTCGAAAGATCAATCAGTTTAAGTGCCTTTCCACAGTTTAGGCCAAGAAGCAAACGGCCGACTTCCTGCAAAATACCAATATTATCATCGCAATTTTTCTGATCAAACCATAAACTTATTTTATCATCTATTTGAACACTTGAAAATGATTCAAGTTAGCATAAAAGATTAACTCAATAATTTTAAATAAGTAATCTAACCTTCTCTGGTTTGCACAAACAGAAGGAATCTAATGAAACCATTTAGGCCTATTTCAATCTCTTTAATAACTAAACTAACCATCCATTTAACACTTAATCAAGAAAAGAACAAAAACCCGGTTGCATCAAAGGCAAGAAACTAACAACCATCCTCTTTCCACCAAGTTTCTCATAAAAACGAAGTCATAAAATTGATATTAAAAAGAGATACATGACAAAGAATACCTGGAAGATATGGGGTTTGAGATTGGCGCTTAGAAGGGTGTGAAGAGAATCATACCCACAAATTGAACCATCCGGAATCGAAGTATCTCCATTTTCTTTCTCAGGGTCTTGCGGTTTCTCCATTCTTGAATTGGCTTCTTCTTCTTCAGTGATTTGGACAGATTTGATAAGTTAATAAGTTAATGTATGATTGAGTCACACTTCAAAGAACAAAAGAGTGGGTGTCGTGTGTGCTTCTTAACAGGTTGGATTCATGACTCGGATTCATTGATTTCAGTGTCTTTGAATATTCAATGAGGAAATCATTTCCCGTGCCTGTTTGGATGAGACTGCTTGTACAACTGTACAAGATAAATACCTGCCATTGGAATATTGGATTAGCGAGTGCCATTAATTTTCCATCCAGAAAAATAAAATAAAATAAAATTAAGGGTGTGAATGGTTAGAGGTATGTAATCTTGTTCTTGAGGTAATGTCATCCCATAAAATATATTAGTTGAATATTACATTTTAATTATTACATTTGGTTGTCAAGTAATATAAAATGATTATCTCTATTTTATTAAGTATTTTAAAATTATATGATAATCTTAATTTTATTTCAATTTTATCCCTTATTAATAACATTTTAAAACAAGAATACCCTTGTTATCTAAACAATTTACAATAAATTTGTGTATAATTTTAATCTCATGTTCAGGATTTTTAAGACAGAACTACCCTTGTACGTCAACCAAAATACACAAGACCATAGCCACCTCCAAACACCACCCCAGCCACCCAAGACTGATGTCGATTGCTAACCACCACTGTCAGCTATCGCTGGCAGTACCAGAGCAATGCATGGCTGATCAGATTTGGTTGGTCGTTTCCGACCAGATTTATGGCCATTTCATGGCCACATCTTTAGTCATTGTGGCCGTGAAATGGCCATGGAGGCTGGCTAGATCCAACCGGTCGTGCTTCATTCCAGCAACCGCTGACGATTGGCTGTCGACAATGGCTTGGGATGGGTGGGGGTGATTTTGTTATAAATTAAAGTTTTATATGGTTGTGGTGTTTTAGCAAAATTTTAAATGTAAGGGGTTAAAAGAAATTGTTTAAAAAAAATAATAAAGAATTATATTACTATTTATAAAGAAGGGTAATTTAGTAATATATATAATATACCCACCAATTTATCCTCTCAACCAAATATAACAATATAACATACCCACTAATTTATTCCAACCTAAACAAACACATTTTCCTAAATATTCACAGTAATCTTCAAGGTAATCTATTTTTCTATTAATAAAATATTTCTCGTAATACAACATTCCCTAAACCGAGTGCTTCCTAAAATGATAAAAAGTTACCACAACTTGGGGAGATTGTGTCTATGTTTTTTATCTCCATAGCCAGGCCGTATTATCGGATTGTTAGATTATTATATTAAAATTGTAATCTTAGTCCATATCAATCCAATAATCATAATCATTTAACAATGTCTTTGAACCAATAATTTTTTAAATCCATTATGATATGAAATAAAAAAAAATTGTATCCTTCAATAGCAGATTTATGATTAAAATAACTGAATTTATCAAATTTTATCAATGGCAGAAAACAGTGCAATAAAACAATTGCAGAAACATAAAAGTCAACTTTTTTTTTATTATTATTTAAACTTTACATTTAACCAAACCTATGGCATCCAAACAGAAAAAGATACATAGTGAATCGGATATCCCGCAACATCTTTACAAATAGAATACATAATTTGAAAAGCAATCGGAAAAATGGAAATTTTCTCTTATTAAAATACATGAAGTACATGTGTTTATATAAGAGAGGAAAAACTAAAAAACTGTTACAAAGTTTTAACAACTAAAACTAATTAACTTACTTAATAAGATTAGTTACACTAATCCTAAATGTACACCTAACTAAAAACTAAACTAACTGATTTTATAACTAACTGGTATTTTCTAATACTCGCCCGCAAGCTAGAGATGATATTGATCATTCCTATTGGATAACATATCTTGAAATGGAGCAACACCAAGTGGTTTTGGCAGATGTCCGTTAACTGGTCAAAGAGGGAGCATGACATGAGATAAATAGACCTGTATGAACTTTTCACAAACAATGTGACATCAATTTTGATATGCTTTATGCACTCATGGAAAGTTGGATTGGCAACATCTGCAAGGCATGTCATTTTCACAGAAAATAAGGCAGGATGAGGATAGGGGATGAGGACGAGAGCGAAAATTTTGAAGCAAGTATCTGCCATTGTAGTTCACGGTTGTAGAAGCAGTGCATGATATTCAACTTTAGAGATGAACGAGAGACAATTGTTTGTTTAGCTCGCCAACCAATCAAGGAAGAACCAAAAAATGCAAAAACCAATGACTGAGCTTCGAGTGTCAACACAACCAGCCCAATTAGAATTACAAATGCTGGAATCAAAGATGAATTACTGGAAAGAATAAGCTAGATGTAAGAGACCCTTTGATGTACGAACTCGATAAGTACTTGAGATGAGAGGAATTTGGTTATCTAGAAATTGACTCAACTGTTGTACCGCAAGGCTGTATGGACAAGTGGTGTTAAGTCTTAAGTAAAGTAATCGACCATCAATCGTCGATAAGAGGAATTATCAAGAAGAGGATCCCCATTGTCTTCACTAAGCTTCAAGAAGGAGTCCATCTGAGTCTTAGCAGCTTTGAACCGAGAAAACCAGAATCAAATAATATTTCAAGTGCATATTTACTTGACGCAATGCAATACCACCTTGGTGTTCTTGGCCACTTCCAAACCCAAGAACTTTAAATCCTCCTAATCTTTAATCTTGAAAGCTCGTCAGATATGCTTAAACTAATCAATTTCCACCAAGTTAGTTCCAGCCTCTGTTTTAAAACCGACCGACCGGTCGAACCGGTTGGATCGGGAACTAGTAGCTTCTTCGGTCCGGTTTAGGTCTCAGGGGGTTTTTGAAATATTTTAATTATGAGGTTACTTTGTAATTTTATAGGGGTATTTGAATACATCAAAAGTTCAGGGATTAATTGGGTGTTTTATTGGTTTTTGGAATAAATAAAAATTTTAGGGACCAATTTGAACTTTAGGGAATTTTGTAATATATTGAGATTTAAGGGTTAATAGTAATTTTTAAAAATAAAATATTGCTGACATCATCGGTCCAACCGGTTGGATCATTGAACCGGTACCCGGAGCAAAACGGTTTGCCCTCCGGTCCGGGTTTTAAAACAATGGTTCCAACAAGAATCAAACATCATCAACATAACCAAGATAAAGCGTAATAAATCAGTTGCATGCTTGAAAAATAATGAGTGATCAGAAGGGACTGGGATACCCCAAAGAAATCGGGCAGAGGCTAATTTGGAAAATCATTGGCGACTAGCTTGTTTAAGGCCATAAAGGGCTTTTGAAGCTTACAAACTTGATGAGGACTAGAGGAATTAAAACCTAGAGGTAGATCCATGTAAACTTCTCAGTGAGATCACCATGAAAAAAAGCATTATAACATCAAGTTGCTTAGATACCATTGATTCAGCTGTCAATGCTAAAAGTAATCTGACAGTAGTGACTTTAGCAGCAAGAGAAAAAATGTCAAAATAATCAACACCGTTAGTTTATGTATACCCCTTTGTAGCTAGTCTGCCTTATTCTTTCAATAGACAATCAGCCTTGTATTTATTCTATAAACCCATTTGCAACCAATTGTAGACTTACCAATGGGAAGATCAGTGAGAACCCATGTATTGCTCTGTTCAAGAGCAGTAATTTCAACTTGCAGGACCTCTTTCCACATTGATGCTTAATGGCTGGACATAACTTTTGGGTTCGAATGTAGCATAAATGGCTAATGTAAAATGCTTATATAAGGAAATAAATTTGATTAAGAAATAACAGAAGATAAAGGATACAGTGTACCTGAGTACAGATGAAGATCATCTGAAGTTGCAAGATACCATAAAAATCCTATAGATAATTCGACTTGTACGAACTCTATGTGAGTGACGAAGAACAGTGGACGGATGGGGAAACGGGAGATGGTAAAGATGACGATTGAGGAACTGTGGAATACAAATCAGGTAAATGAGATTCTTGAGGTAATACTGATGGAAGCGAGGCTTGTTTAGTGAATGGGAAAAATTGTTTCATGATATATAACATTGTGAGAGAAAGATTTCTTTTGAAGCAATGTCTAGAAGTGAAGCCTTTAGTTCTAGATTTATAGCCAGAAAACACACCTTCGAGCTCGAAAATCAAACTTCGCCCTATTAGCAGACAGGTAGATGCAAACAAAGTGAGATCGAATACCTTTAGACTAGCAAAATCTGAAGGTTTATTATAAAAGTTCAAAAGGTGATTTATGTTTGTAAAATGGAGAAGGAAGTTTGTTAATCATAACCTGCATGAGAACAATGTGTTCCAAAATTTTTTGGGTAAATTGGACTGAAATAGCAATGATCGAGCCACATTCAGTATGTGTTGATGTTTACGCTCCACATGCCATTTTTCTGGGAGTTCACACATGAAGTTTGATGAATTGTTCCTTTAGAAGCATAAAAAATTGGCATATTAAATTCACAACCATCGTCACTTCGAAGATTTTTAATCTTGGTAGAGAATTAAGTTTCACAAAAGAAAAGAGAGATGAAGCAAATGCCTGTATTAACTTATTTTGCATTAAGAAAATCTATTTTTGTCGAGTACAATCATCAACAATGGTTAAAAATATTTGTGGCCATGTACAAAGGGAGTAGAAAAAGACCCCAAATATCGGCATGTATAATATAAAAACACTTATTAGATCTAGTGTGACTTACAGAAATGACAATTTGTTTGCTTAGGAAAATGACAATTTATTTTGCTTAGCAAAATGACAAATAGTACGACTTGAATTGCATGAAACGTAAGAGTTAGTATATATGGAGCTAAAAGTTTGACTCTTGATATGAAAATGGCCAAGCCTATAATGCCAGACTCAATAGCAGTATTTGTGTTGGTAAAGAAACATGAGATGGAAAAGAAGGATTGGTGAAGGACCTATGCATTGTTACAAGCCATCTTGCATTCAATTGACCAATTGTCTTCCACGAGGTTAGATCTTATATAAGCCACAAGTGTTTTGAAAAACAAAACAAACATGAAGTAAGAAGTAAGTTTTGTGACAGAAATCAAATTAAAAGAGAAACTTGGGTATGTAAAGAACATCAGAAAATTAACTGTTTGTGAAAAATACAGTGCCAAATAGTGTGTGGTGATTCGATGTCCTTTGGTAAGGTTACTGAAATAGTTTGATTTGCTTATATGTGGTAAATGAGACAAGAGTGAGTAAGGTGATCTGTGGCACTTGTGTCACAATCCATAGTTCGGATTTAAATAACAAGAGAGTGAAAATCGATTACCTGATAGAGATGGTGAAACAGGGTGAAATTCTGATGTTGAGTGGCAACTTAATTGGTGACAATGGAAATTTCTCAATGTTGAGGATTGGAGTAAGGCTAATACTTGATGCTACTTGCTCTTGAGTAAGAGAAACACTAGAGTGCTCGGGTTCCCTTTTGGTAGATCAGGATTGTGGCAGAGTTTTCAGAGGACTCATTTCCTTATGCAAAAACCCATTATGAGTAGTTGATTGTAATTTCTGGGTTTATATCCAGGCGGATAGCCATGCTTCTTATAACATGTTTCAATGTATGACGTGGTTTACACATAAAGCCAAAAAACGTTTGCCATTGACATGCTAGTGATGACTTTGTGCTAGCAGGTTTCTTGTTAGATTGATCATTTCAAACACTCTTATTAGCAACACCATGGAGACTCTTGAACTCATTTGTCTTTCTTGCTGTAACACCAAAGATAAAACTTTATTGATGGAAGATAATGGTTTCATGAGCATAATCTGTGGTCTGACAATAGCAAACTGATCACCAAGACCTTTAAGAAAACGAATGACATAATCATTGTTCTGATAAGTTTTGACAATAGCAAAAGCACCGCAAGAGCAAGGATTTACACAAGAACATGAAAGAATAGGTCTGAAATTTAGCAATTCTTTCCAAAGAATCTTCAGTTCAATGAAACAGTTTGTAACATTTCGATCTCCTTGCTTAAAAGCATAAATCTCTTCTTGAAGATCATAAATTCAAAAAATGTCTTCTTGATAGAACCTTTCTCGGAGATCATTTCACACATCAAAACCTTTGTCTATCCACAAAATACTATGAGTAATAGAAGGTGAAAGAGAATGAGTCTACCAAACCAAGACAGTACCATAGCGTTATATATCGCTCCCAAGCGGGATCCAAAGGATCAATGCTTGAAGGCTACGCATGTGGAGAACCATCAACGAACTTCAATTTGTTCTTGAAAAGTAGAGCCATCTTCATCACTCATGCACAAGAATGGTAATTGGTACCCGTAAGCACTAGAGATACCAGAACAAGAGCTGGATTTTCATCAGGGTTGAAGAAAATAAGGATTGGATGGATTTGGAGTGGGATCGATTTGAGTTTTCCCATTGATGAGTTTTAGCTAGGTTAACCTAGCTTTGATACCATGAAAAATAATTGGGAAAAATAAATACATGAAGTATAGGTGTTTATACACAGAGATGAAAAACTAAAAAAACTGTTGCAAAGTTTTAACAACTAAAACTAATTAATAAAGATTAGTTACAACTAATCCTAACTGTACAACTAACTAAACTAACTGATTTTATAACTAACTGGTATTTTCTAATATAATTCATCCATTTTTATCGTCTTCAATCTAATTTATCCCAGTTTTCTNCTTCTTGATAGAACCTTTCTCGGAGATTATTTCACACATCAAAAGCTTTGTCTATCCACAAAATACTATGAGTAATAGAAGGTGAAAGAGAATGAGTCAACCGAGACAGTAACATAGCATTACATCGCTCCCAAGCGGGATACAAAGGATCAATGCTTGAAGGCTACGCTTGTGGAGAACCATCAATGAACTTCAATTTGTTCTTGTAAAGTAGAGCCATCTTCATCACTCATGCACAAGAATGGTAATTGGTACCCGTAAGCACTAAAGATACCAGAACAAGAGCTGGATTTTCATCAGGTTGAAGAAAATAAGGATTGGATGGATTTAGAGTGGGATCGATTTCAGTTTTCCCATTGATGAATTTTAGCTAGGTTAACATAGCTTTGATACCATGAAAAATAATTGGGAAAAAAAAAATACATGAAGTATAGGTGTTTATATACAGAGATGAAAAACTAAAAAAACTGTTACAAAGTTTTAACAACTAAAACTAATTAATAAAGATTAGTTACAACTAATCCTAACTGTACAACTAACTAACTAAACTAACTGATTTTATAACTAACTGGTATTTTCTAATATAATTCATCCATTTTTATCGTCTTCAATCTAATTTATCCCAGTTTTCTTCCTAATAAGTAACAATTCCTCCCTGTCAAAACACACGGACAAGGATTCTTGATCATAGCAATAAGGCTTCCTTGCATAGATAATGTCCCACAGTCCACAGAAAGAATGGTCTTCCTCAGTTTTGTCTTCCAAGATATCTGGTTCAACCCAAAGATAGACAATTATCATCAGAAACAAATATATAAGACTATAAGAGGCAATTGGATGTACCATCATCAATTTTCTTATTGCTGGTCATACAGAAAAGAAGAGGTTCTTCATCAAGATGCCAATGCTGACCACGGCGTATCTAGCAAAATTTTTGTTTTTCCTCCTGCTTTTCTTGTGAAAGGAGCAGCCAGAAATTTCACAAACAACAGATCACTCAAACCCGGTTCTATTTGATATGAAAAGCTTATCAGTCTGTTAACAAAAAATAGGTACATAGTACTTCAATGGTTAGCTTCAATAACAGAAATTGGTGGGGAGGAAAAATAATACCTGATTTCTATCAGTGAAAAGTATCTCAGTCCCATTGTTAGCAACCAGTACAAGTCTTCCAAACAAACATATTGGAAAATCAACAAACAGAATGAACAAGGGATGAATACTTTTCTAAAATGAAACTTAGATAAAATTAAGCATGGTTACATCTACTTTTTGAGCATCCACTCCAGTTAACTTTCAGCGGCTCTTCCCAACCAAGAGTATATAACTTTTTTGTATAACAAAAAACAAAAAAAAAAAGTGACGGGTTAACTTGTAACATTAGACAAGCAATTGAAGTCATTACTTGGGCAAGAATCAACTTGATAAAGCCTCAATTTCCATTATTTCTTATGGAAAGTAAAAATGTGACGGGTTAACTTGAACTAATTATTTCTCTACCCATTGCAGTTCTGTTTCCCCTCCATTTGATTGCAAGACAATTATCACTGCTTTTATAATCTCAAAGCTAAGACTATTGCTTTAGCCTAAATGTACATCAATTTGACCCTTTTTCTTATCACGCAAAAATCAAAGAAAACAAAAACTTAAACTCATTTCCCAAGTCAATCCTTTCAGCATGACAAATCTTCTCTTTTCTGTAATGATCTATGTTGCTTTCTGCCTATACATTGAGAATGCAAGTATAAAAATGGCATAGTAGGCGGCTATGCTTTAACTACCTTTAATTAAGATTTTCTTCTCAACATTACCACTATTTCAAGTTCATCAAATCAACTTGTTCCAAAGAAATATCTAGATAGGTTGTGTGCCATATCAAGCAAGCTTGATATTTTTGGGAAGTGGAAATTTGAGTGCGGTGTCTTCTGGTTCACATTTGATGATATCAAAAGAAAACCATGTCAGTGCTAAGTACAAGTAATCTGACACTTGTATAGAGTTTTACCAAACCACACATCAACAACATGATTGGCAGTAATCTTGGTCTTATACTGAACCAAGTATGGGTCAAATACACAGATTTCCCATTCAGAAACAATTGTTGTATGTGTTTATTAATGTATGCATTATTTGCAAATTAATAACATCAATTTAAACAGGAATATCAATATACGATTGCTTATATGCTCGGGCATAGCAAAAATAGGACATACCCCAATTTCATTGTTGAGACGTAGCAGCAATAAGACAGCCTTATATAAGAACTAATAGATTAGTCCTGAGGGTTTGTAATGATTTGACAAGACAGCCTAAAAGAGTAAAATGTCTGGCTGTGCATCTAATCCAACAGGACAACATCATTCATCATCTGAAATCAGGTTTAGAAATTATCTGTAACCAGGGCCTTGAAAACTCTGATATGAGCTTTATATGGCACCTCCCAGCCTTGTGCACAAGGATTACGATGTTTAAACCAATCAGATGCTATAGGTGGCATGGGTGAACCTGGATGCATAAGGACCTGCATAAAGCACAAGCAATGTCACTTCCCAAACAAAGATAATGATGGCATACTCATGGTTGGAAAAATTCTTTAGTTATACTTAATTCTAAGATAAATACCTTTACAAAATGACATTCATTTACAAATCCAATTGCGATAATTTTATGGGAAGTGCGCGGCAAAGGCACAGATCTGAGTGGGAGAAATGTAAAGCACTGCTGCTGGGATATATGTAATACAACAATATTATACCTAGAAGCAATTATATGCCCAGTGTCAGGCATGGTCATCCAGTGGTCATTCCCTGGATTGCTCTGAAAACATGACAGTGAAAGTATGAGCTTCTGCACTCTATCAGTATTACCATAGAGTCGGGTGTAATCATCATTGTGAGATTGCAATTCATCCATCAAGTCCTTCCTTACCTGAGCCCAATTATCCTCGCCCATACCCATCAAATCAGCTACAACTCGGAAACCACAATGACCATCAGCAATAACATCTTGTACATCATGTATGTAAGGTCTCAATCCAACTGGAAATGAATCAATGAATGATATAGGCTGCAGTGATCGTGCCCGATACACCTTCTCTTTTTGCCTCCCTCTCAATTCCACTGAAGTTGTACTTGAAGTCCTAACCTGAGCTGAATCACTATCCAGTGTAGAGAATACATACTCGAATTCTGATGGATCCTGAGCGGACATATCAACCTTTAAAGAGGGCCAACCTTGCGTCTTAGTTTTAACCTCATGCTCACCAAGCGCAGTTGATGCTGAATATAAAGTTGATGCTGGATTCGCTAACTCTCTCAATTTCTTCAACAGGTATAGCTTACCGGGACCATCAGTGTCTTTGAAACGCTTGATAAACATCTCTATCTCAGCAGTAAAACTCAACTCCAGCGTAGTATCCAGGGTAATCGGCACAGAGTCTAATTTCTTCCAGTGGGGATCTACTGAAAATAAAGGAATGGGTGTATTTTCCTGTTTGTACCTTGCTATCTCATGAGCACATGGTAAACCATGTGTACGTCGAAATACACATCCACATGCGGAGGCATCTAAACCAGTGGAATCAGCTCGTTTGAACTCACCAAGTATAATGTTCATTGCGTTTAATGAGACAGACCCCCTTAAATCCTCAAAAATGGGATCTTTAAAATTATGTTGCACGATAGTCAAGCTCCTTTCAAATGAAGCTTTGATCTCAATGTGTTGTAGTTCTAACAAAGCATGCACCTTTGTCCATAATGTCTCAAAATCGCCTTGGGGTACTCCTAGCAGCCTCTTCAATTTCGCATGTGTAGTCTCTGCCCTAATAAAACAAATTGTACAACAATCAGCCATTGAAACAAAAGTAAGATTAAATGTGACTAGTGTACACATTCAAATTTACCTATTTATTGTGATATTTCCAAAATGCATAGTCAAGTCTATCCAAGCTGCAACAAACTTCTCCTTGTACCTAACCAACCATGTTTGCTTTACATAATCAAGTGCTTGAGGATATCTACAGAAATCACTCTCTATAGCACTCAAGTGTTGCATATATTCTTGTTCAGTGACAGAAAGCACCAATACATTCCAGCTGCAAATGAAGGCCTCCCACCTCTCTTTAGTCTCAAATAGCTTCTTGCAAATAGTTGAGACATGCCTTGAAATATGCCATCTACAAAGAAGATTAGTTGCTCTTGGAAATACCTCCTGAATGGAATTCATTAAAGCCAAATCCCTATCTGTCACGATGACACTTGGCAATGCATTATCTTCCATCAAACTCCTTAGTCTTTGCAAAGCCCAAGTGTAGTTATCCTCTCGTTCAGACTCAAGATACGCAAAAGCAACTGAAAATGTCAACTCAGTTGATGTTATACCTACTATCTCCAACAATGAAAAGGGATACATGTTAGTCTTGTATGTACAATCCACAATTAGCACACTTGGAAAAGCTTGTAGCAATCCAATTGCAAAAGGATGCACCCAAAACAAGTTCTTTATGCATTCATCCTCATCATTCCGATGCCACTGAATATAATTATGCTCCATCAATTTAGTGGTGAGTTGTTGCATATGGAACCGTCCAACTTGTTCTACAACCTTAAATTTATGTCTTGCATTGTAAATTGCTTTTATTGTAGAGACATTATGCATATCCCTTTGCTTCAATGTATTTAATATCTCTTTTGGGCTAATATTGTTCTTTGACATATCAACCAATATATTGGCCTCTTGTTCTGTAAGTCTACCAGCGTATGAGTGCCCTTCACCCTCAAGATGTTGTGTAATAGGATGGTTATGTACCCCACATATCACTTTTAACATCCAATCATCATCAGTTGCTAATTTAAGCCCCTTCAATTCAAATGCACAACCACACTTCTTTGTTCCGATTGTCTTAGGCCGTTTCGGTTGTTCACCTGCCTGATACTTACGTCTATAGGTACCACTCCTTTCACAAGCAAAACTAATTCTGGGTCTCCTACCATCTCCACCAACATCAGAATTTTTAATCACAATAATCAGCCCATTTCTCTTTCCAACATCTCTTACCCAATCAATTAGCTCTTCTCTACTGTTGAAAACCTACAGATAGAGCAAGTACATGTCAAAAGCCAACTAATTAATTATTAAACCAATAAGAAAACAATAAGTTATATACCATTTCAGTTGTAAAGGCACCAGTAAAGTCCACATCTTCAGTTCCAACAGTGCTACCACAAGTTGAGCTTTCATCCTTAATGATTACATAAATAACAGATTTGTCAGATACTACAACAAGTAAATCAAACAAACAATTTTGCAGCTTTAACAGTCCAGAATCAAACAGATCTA
This sequence comes from Pistacia vera, assembly GCF_008641045.1. Classification (NCBI taxonomy): domain Eukaryota; kingdom Viridiplantae; phylum Streptophyta; class Magnoliopsida; order Sapindales; family Anacardiaceae; genus Pistacia; species Pistacia vera. Next base: position 1,111,083 of record NW_022196252.1, on the reverse strand, counting down.
GCCTTCGGTTTATTAGTAGTAAACAAGTCTATTGCTCAGTTACCGAAAACATTGTTTTTGAATGATCTTAATACATCAAACGTCCTCAACGGGTCCAGTTGTCTTAAATAACAAACAGACTAGAAAACATTTTACTCCCTATCCATAATTAAGATTTGTCCCGTGTCCACTAAATGCATGACAAGTTTTACTTATGATAGTCTAGAGTCAACTAAATTCATGACAATTAAAACAAGAAAGCAAACTCGAAACCTCACCTCTTCTTGATCAGCTCCTTCTGATAGGACAACCTGTTCGTCCATTACTCCAAAACCCGCCTACATTCGTGAAAATCAATAACAACGGTAAGTATTCGGTGCTAAGAGAAGAAGCATCTGTTTGAATTATATACTAAGACACTCAGAAACAGCTCTCCTACTCAATAAATTATATTGAAACTAGAATTGTAAAGGCAAATAATAACTGGGTATATATTGGGTACTTAAGCAACACTCATTTTAATCCATCCACACCATAACTTGCAAAAAGACCAAACAGGTTTTAAAATTTTGAACAAGCTTGTTCAATCAGACATAATCAAAGAAAAGTGTTCATCCTTCTAAAAGCATATAAACATGAACACTTAAAAGAAAAAACAATTCTTACGGGCATTATCACAAACAGTTGGTAACCAACCTCTTCTCTCTATGCACAGAGACGAAAATTGAGCGAAGATTGTGAGCAAGTAAACCCTAAATCATTGCTTAAATTGAGAGTAAACTAAACAGTTTCTCAGGGCAACGTAGTAAAAACAAAATGCAGAAGAAAAGAAGGGTTGAAAAGAGGCGCTGGCCAATTGATTATCCGAATTCTTAGGTCAGATTCCACAAATGTTGAGAACAAACGCACAGAAAAAGAATTCAAACTTCAAAGCCCTAATAAGTGATCGGAGAAATTCTCGTTTGATTGGTCGTGTTTAATCATAACTCCGTTCACTAGCACAACTGAACTGGTAATTTGTTCAGTTACCTTTAGTACCCTCCAGAACACCAGTTATCACAGATATACCCTTTTATTTAAATTATTAATAATATTATTTGGAATAAGAACTAAGAAAACCCCTAAGGTATTAAAAACGACAAAAATTCCCCTGATGTTAGTAAACCATAATTGTTGAAGTGGTTAAATCAAATGACAGGAGGTCAAGAAGGTCTTTATATCGAAAATAAAATTGCAAAAAATTAAGAGTTAAAAGAATTTATTCAATATGACACGTGTCCACTCACTTTGCGGACATGTGGCCAGGATGGTAGACAAGTTTTCTTTTGTTAAAAGTATGTTACATTACGGTTAACCCCTTTTGCAATATTTTTTAACCGATTTGAGAAACAATTGAATGAGAAGAGAATATCATCTTAACTCTTTTATTCCTGCTCTATTTTTCGAAGTCCGTTATCTTTCTCTATTTTATTTTAATCTTTTTATTCTATATTCTTTACAATTATTAAACAACGAGTTTTAATTTTTTGATATTGTAAAAGATAGAAAAGACAAGTTCTAGAGTTAAAAAAGTCATTTTACATTAATTATGATGGAAGTTATAGCGGGGGTTGACAAAATGATAGAATTTGAATGATTTTCGAAACTTTGAAGGTATTTTAGTATAATACACCCAAAGTCAATATCTAGGTTTCACTTTCTAAAACTTGAGATGGGTAATATACATAAAGGCCTCCACGTCGTGATAAATGGAGTTTTTCCTAAAAAAAAAAAAACACCTATTTGTGGAGGAAGACCTCCTAGGGCTAAGAGATACAAAACTAGAAAGAGAAAAAAACTAGAATTTGTTGCAAAATCTTGAATGTTATTAGATTTGATATGTAGACCAAATGATACAATATAAGCAAAACATATTCATGGAGATATAGAACAATATATAAGTTATCATGCTCATATATCCACCATTTGAGTTTCTAACAGATTGTTCAATAATTATATAATTCAAATAAAATATATGTACAAAAATTATCAAGTTTTTCATTATCCTAATAAATATAAAACATGCAGTTGCATTCATAATGTATATTTGAATTGAAAAGCTATGTGGCTTCTTTAAATTTTCATTATTGATTTTTGTTTTTTGAAAATTTAATTTATGATAAGGTTATAATTGAATTAATTTATTGTGTTTGAATTAATGTAAATCATGTGGTAAGACTTTTGGAAAATTAGACAATTTATAGTGGATCATAGTTAAGTCAATGCCGTATTAAATACTAATGTATGGATTTGGTTATGGTATTACATTCAGTATGCACAGGGAAATTTTTTACTGTTTTAGTGGAGATTTCTCATTAATGTTAAGTTGATATAAAATTTAGGATTAAAGCATTTTCCTCCCTGAAGTATCCAAAACTTCGTTTGGTCCAAAAATATGGCATATTACACAACACTTCCCCTACCGTCAATTTCCACCGCTAAATCTAAACATTGACCAATAAAAAGACGAAAATACCTCTGGTTTGAAAAAAAAAAAAAAAAGGAGTTTAAGGAGACTAATTAAAAGACAAATATACCCTTGGTTTGAGAAAAAATTGTTTAAAGAGATTGATGAAAGTTCTAAAATACCCTTGGTTTGAGAAAAAAATTTGCACTTCTATATCACACGATGAATATGTAAAAAAAAAATATTTTACAGAGAACTTTGTTATAACAAAGTGGAAAAAATTATATATGTTTAAAGATTTAAGATAATATATATTATTATTTTTTATTTAAAAAAAATTGTGTAAATCAAATATTGCTGTTACACATTTTTTAGTTAGTAAATTGATTTTTTTTTGGTTTTATGAAAAAAATGGTGTAAATTAAATATTGTTGTACATTTTTCAGTTAGTAAATTATTATTTTTTTGGTTTTGTAAATATTAAGGGTGCGTTTGACTTATTGTTTTTATTTATATTCTCAATCCTATTTTTCAAATGTTGTTTGGCACGTTATTCCCAAAATATTAGTCTATTTTTTTATTCCTTGAGACCCTATAAGTTTATTAATTTCATTAAATACCCCCTAGAAAAAAGTTTAAAAACTAACAAAAACACCCCCACCCTTCAATACCTGCCAGATTCTGGCAACCACCGCCGGTGGTAGCCAGAATTTATCACAATACTCACACAACCACCGGAAATAGCCGGTAATGGCCAGATCTGTTGTCAACAACGGCCATATCTTTGGCCATCGTTTTAGCCTTTTTCGATTGTCGCAGCCACAGCAATTCGTTGATCTGACCTTTTTCGGCCAGATCCGTGGTGGATTTGGTCAGAAAAGGCCATAACGACGCGTTACGGCACAGATCCGACCGGTCTGTGTTGTAACAAAATTTTCTGGCCAGATTCCCGCGGTGGTGGCCGGAATCTGGCACTGCAGGTGGTGGGGATGTTTTTATCATTTTATATATTAGGGTCTTTAATTAAATTAATAAACCTAAGAGTTTTTTCATAAATTTTTAAAGTTTACCTCGTAATACTCCCCTATCTAACAACCCAATATTATCTTCAAAATCCTATCCAAAATAATAAACCAAATACACAAGGTTTTTTCTTACTTTTCCTACATAAAGTACATGATAGTACAGCGGCCTTTGAGTCAAAATAATATACTATTACTCATTTTTCAATTAAAAAAAAAATATCAAATCAATTCTAACTCCTTAAACTCTTTTTTCTCAAACCAAGAATGTTTTAGTCTTTTTATTTTTCCCTTAAACTCCTTTTCTGCAACTAGGGATATTCTATAATTTTTCTAAAAGAAATAGATTTCTTAATCCTATTAAATAGTTTTAATCTTTTAATTCCTTAAAATATTTTTATCAAAAAACAAAATAAATGTTCAGATGATAATTCTTAACTAGAAAAAAAACAGAAGACCTTATTGTATAACAATCCATGCACTCTTTTTTTTTTTTTTTTTTTTTTTTTTTTTCCGGCATCTCTCTTCCTCTATTTCTTCCTTTCCTAAAGTTAAAAGATTTTTTTTTTTTTTTTTTTTTTGTTTTTTGTTTTTTCTGTTTTTAGTAGGATGAAATAAGGAGTAATATAAGAAATGACTCAAAATTGAGGTGGGAATTGAATCTAGCTCAGGTCCAGAAAGTGTCTAAGGATTAGCCCAACCATATTTTCCCATAATTTTTAGGACGAAATTGCCCCCAACCATAAATTCATTAACCCTTGAACCAAATTCCAATCTTTCAAATGCTCAATCTCTAGCAATCACATACAAAATTGTTCTTTTGATTCCAATGAGGGTTTATGAGCCATTTGTGGTATTGTTCTATAAAGCTATAAAGAAAACAAAAAAGGTTGTTGCAATTTGTTTTTCTTGTGACTTATAAGCGCAAAATAATAGACTTTGGTTTGATTGAGGAAACAACGACCTCAAAAGATGTATGCCTGGGAAATCAGGGCTGACGTGAGAAATCACGTGATGGGGGTGACCTGCTCCCGTCAGAACGGTAAGCACACGTCAGGCATGCAAGGCGCTGTGGAGCTCCCACGTGTCTATTTCCCTGCTCTAAATTGCGTAAAATCAGCTTGGGATGGGCAATGTGAGTAAAGCCAGATTTAGTCCTGACATTCGCACCAACCCACGGATTGAATGATGGTTATCTGCACTCATCTCACTATAAAAAGGAAGGATCTTTTCATTAAAGGATTCGGCCTTCTTGCACTCTGAACTAGCTTTCTCTCTCTCTTATCGTTATATTTTGTATTTACTTTCCCCAATTATTTGTAGTCAGCCGCTGTGCGACCTGACCCACGATTCTAATACAAACTATCAGTGGACGTAGATTTGCTACCTTAGCATCCGAACCACTTTAAAAAGCTCTCATTTTTGCATTTACTCTACATTTCATCCATAATCACGTGTGTCTCTTGACAATCAATTTTACGCACGTGTCATTAGTTGGTGCTAAAATCAACATCAACAAAAGATAATAAAACTCATTGGAAAAAACAATCATACTAGAAGCTGAAAGGTTTTGAAACGAATTTCAAATCCCAAAATTACAATTCTGGCCTGTGTTAGAAACATGAAATATATGCTGAAAAAAAAAAAAAAATCAATTTGCACCTGTTCAACATCAATACAGACAACATGAACATCAATTTAAGAAGTTAAAAACAATTCAACAACAATACAACATCAGTACATCAACATGACTTCTTGTCGGCAACAATTTGAACACGCTTAAGATTTGATTCGGTCCAGAGCTGAATATTGCAGACCAGATTTTACTATACTGTCCATTTATCAACATCATAATCTCCATCTTATTCCTCTTAGGCTATGAAGCTTATAGAAACAAAATACATCCATCTCCATTAGAATAACAAAAAGTTGAAATTTTAGATTAATTATATCCATGGACAAAAATATAGTCAATTCTATGAAAATCATAATTGATGCATAAGGCAAATGCTAATAAGAAGAAGAGAGAAAAATAAAATCAAAATTTGCTTACATGAATGTTTACTAGTGGCTTTCATAGCAATCCATATCTCAGCCACTAACGAGGAAATCTAATATAAATTTTGAGGAAAATCTAAAAAGTGAATGCGATACAGTTATGCAAAAATGAAGTCACTAGTTAAGAAAGATTCAAAATCTTGATATAACATTTTCCTGCACTAAGACTCAGCATTCATAACTCATTGCATGCCATCCCCTCAAAAAATCAATGGATTAAAATCAACAAAAGCCTTCACTTGCTCTAGGGAAGAAGCCTTTAGGCCTTAAACATGAAGGTCCTAAAAATCCCAAATAATCCTTCAAACATGTCAATTGCTCTAGTAGTATCTATGCTGTCCACCGCTCCCTAGGATTTGCAGAAAAAACATTTCATCAAGTAAACTTTTCCTTTGTTTTACATATTTTCTATTATGATTGGTGTGTTTTTCAATTCAGTCAATTCTTTTTAAAAACTTTTTATTTTATTTCTTTCTTTTTTTTATAAGATATAATTAGTTAATTTATTTGTTAGTTGAAAGAAAATTTAAATTTCTAATGCTCGAGCGGATCTACTCTAGAGATCGAGTGACTTATTCTAGCCCCAGGAGTGGAGGCATGACAGTTGTGGAAGTTAAATGAATGAAACGTCAATTAAGAAGGTCAAATTATAATGTAAAAAAAAAAAAAAAAGATCTTATAAGTAGTTTTTCATTTGATATAGTGCCTTTATAACATATGCTTTTTATTTTCTAGTTGGCATTTACATAAGGAAAAGTGAGGTTTATTTTTACCTACATGATTACATCAAGAAGTCAACAAGTTTGGTTCTTCACAGTTTTATGCCCCTTAATTAAATAAAAATAATTGAAGAAGACAAAACTATTTATTAAATTGGAGAAAGCCCTAATTTGCATTGAATACTGAATAAAAAGGCAGATTAAAATATATACGAAATGGTATATAACTTGTCATTGTTAATTTGTTACATGATTAACGATACCTTAGACACTAAGACAATTAAGTTCATTTAATATAATATTAATTGATAATAACTATTTAAGATAGAATAAAGTAGTAAATTAATTTAAATAATATTGTCTAACTGTCTTCTCGACACTATAAATTAATCGTCTATCCATACTGAAATGCAACAACCAGGATCCAACAACATTCACAATATATTAAAAAAAAAAAAAAATCCAAGTACAATGGAAATAATTAAACATTGTTTTTTTCCTTTTACCAAAAAGTTTATATGATGTTTATTTTAGCTGTTTTTCTTGTCTCTTATCCGCACCCTTTTATTTCCACTTAAAACGGTGTTGTGCGTGACAAAGAAATTTGTACCACAGTACCAGTAACAACTAACTTTGCCGCCAACAAATCCAGAAAATCGACCCTGTTTTGACTCCCTCATCTCTTTCAACAGTTCCCACACCAGACATTTTTCCAGAAAATACTTTCCTAAGAAAATGCATCCGATTTTTCCAATAATTTCTCAACACCGCCTCCCTCCCTAGTTAACGTTCCTCTTTAACCCAAGCTTAAGAAGAGCCTACCCTATTGGAGGTGCTCTCTTAGCTTTCTGCATACTGGTGTTTCACGAACTTCTAATTCCCAACGCCAACTCTTCTCATGTATACATTTACTTTCTCAGTTTCTCTCTCTCTACATTTACTATTTAGTTGATGAAGCTTAACTCAATTCAAGATTCTTTCAATTTTCTCACTTCCTTGAGCTTTTTTTAAGCCCGAAATGCTTCAAGATTCCGACATTTATGCTGAAATCTTTCACTCACCGCAGGTTTTCAAGCTCAACTACGCACAAATGGAGAGGGAATTTAAGGCGTTTGTGTACCCAGATGGGGATCCGAATTCTTATTACCAGACGCCAAGTAATCTTACCGAGACATATGCAAGTGAAGGTTATTTCTTTCAAAGTATAAAAAAAAGCATGTTCTTGACTAACGGTTCCAACATGACTCATCTTTTCTTTATCCCTATTTCCTGTCATCAAATGAGAGGCAAGGTATGAATTCATCTGGTCTTATTGCAGTTCGAGATAGGAATTGAACATTAATTAATTTTAATATGATCATTGAATGACAAAGTATGACTTTGCTATCAGTTTTTGCACTGATATTTTGTACCTGAAATTGTTATTTGACTATGATTTTCTTGTTCTCTTTAAATCTAAATATGGAGTTATGATTTTGCAGAAAATAGAAACTTATAAGAGGTCATGAGTTCTTGTAATTAGATTAAAGAATCATCTTCATCAAATATTAATTAGATAAAAGAAAGAACTGTTCAATGCTTATCCTTTTATGAAGTTCCTGATTTTGTTCAATTCTTCCCAACTTTGGTTCTTGTTGATTACATATGTTGTGTTATTTACTTTTTCTTTCTATTGCGCATCTCATTGTTTTCCATGCAGCTGGGAATTTCTACCATTGTCAAAATGCATGTGGAGAAGTTGATTTCCAAGTACCCATATTGGAACAAAACTCAAGGAGTTGGTCACTTTTTTGTCACTTGCCATGACATTGGTGTCAGGGTCACTAAAGGAGTTCATCCTCTGATGGAGAATTCAATTCGAGTTGTTTGTTTGTCTCAACATGGTTCTGGTTATATGCCACATAAGATGTTTCCTCCCTCAAGCCAGTGGAAATGGCTTAAAGAATAGGTAATTTCATATAGACTAAATAAACACTTTACATATGTTTGAATAATATCACCTGATAAGACAATGTGTTCTGATTACGAAATGGCTAACAAATTATTCAATTGAGGTCCCATTACATCCTTAGTACATTGCATGCCAAAGTTTTGATTATTGACCATTTGAACGCTAATTAGTCATCATACTATGAACCAGTTGGACAGAGTGTTATATTTCAAGTTGTATTTGGTCTTAGCTACACTACAAGAAAAACTACATTCTGCAGCCAATTTTTTAGCAACTAACCAGAATTAGTTGCAAAAAGGCTACATTTACCAACTAAATTGTCATTGGTCAACCAAAGAGGATTAAAATTTCGGAGTCCACATGTTCCAACTTTTGGCGTCTAAAGTTAATGTTCTGCAACTATTTTGTTAGTCGCAGAACATGTTGCTTTAGTGACTAATAAATTTAGTTACAATTTTTCCCTCCATAATTTGACAATTTGCATCTACATTATTGGTTACAAAAACAATTTTTTGCAACTACCCCTTAGTAGCTAAATTAGTTGCGAATAATTAGGAATTTATTAGTAACTATTATGATTAGTTACAGAAAAATGAAATTACCAAAATATCCCATATTTGGACAATAATTACAAGGGCCCCAAGGTATTTTTAGCAACAAATGTTTGTGTTCATATTAACAATAGTTGCAAAAAATTATATACAGCAACTAAATTCAGTTTAGTTGCCAATTTAAGTTGAAAAATTCATGTTCCCCCCAAATTATTAGTTCCCGCCAGACTATTATAGGCAACTATGACTAATTCTTTCCAGACTAAATATTTAGTTACAAATTCATTTGTTTGCAAAATATAATTATATTTAAAAATTAAACAACTAATTAAAAGCCTTACTTTTTAAAGTTATTTATAGAAAACCCTAACCTATGTAAAGCAAGCCTTTCCCCAAATTCCCAATCTCTTCTCCAAACAAATCCCTAGGTTTTTCCCCAAATTTCCCAAACGCATGCATTTCCCCAAATTCCCAATCTCTTCTCCATGCAAATCCCTAGCTATTTCCCCAAATTTCCCAAACACATGTCTTTCCCTAAATTCCCAATTTCTTCTCCATGCAAATCCCTAGCTATTTCCCCAAATTTCCCAAACGCATAACCTTACCTAGCTCTTCTCTTCTGGACGCGTCATCTTAATGGTGTTTGCCCCAATTTCCCAAATGCAAAACCTCACGTCATCTCTTCTCCACGCATCTGCATCTTTCAATTGATCTTCTTGGCTTCCTTCATTCATCCAATACGAGGCAGTCCCTAACCTCCGGCACGTACAAATTTTGGTTCTTTGGTTCTCTCACATGGTAACATTGAATCTGATTTCAAATTTTGAGAAATTGATGTATTTTCATGTATCGACATTGCATTAATTTCAAATGCTTGATTTTTGTTTGATAACTTGTGAATTGGTGCTGAAATATTCTTTGTTCACTTAGAGGTCTTATTGGCATCTTACACTTTAATTTCCTTGTTATGGAATTGACTAAAGAAACGTGACAGTCAGGGGTAGGTTGAGGAGTATTAAATCTGTCATACATTTTTTAAAGAGAATGTTTAAGGTTGAATATCTTTGTGGGTCTATTCTTTATGCCAAAATGTGCTGTCAAAGTATGTTGGGTTGTATCTGTATTAGTCGTTGGCCATGTTTAGCTGATCAACCGTTGAATAGCAGGTTTGTGATTGAGGTGTGGAAAATTGGAGTTGATATGAAAGATGTTTGTGATAGAAAGGTTGTTGAGAAAATGGTTAACGATGTGATGGTTGAGAGGAGGGAAGAGTTTGTGAAATCAGCTGAAAATTTGGCTACTTTGGCTAGAAGAAGTATTAGTAATGGTGGATCATCACGTGGCAACTTGGACCTTGTGATAAATGACATAAGGAATATGAGCTCTCAAGCACATTGTAGCTGAATGTTGGTTGTGGTATGCTGTTATGTTGAAGCTTAGCTTTAATTGTCTCAATCTTTCAAGTTTTTTTTTTTTTTTTCCTTTTTCAAAGAGGGAAGAGAATTAATTAATGTCAAAGAAGCAATTGATATCGAGTTGAATAATTGCTATCGTAAAAATTCTAGAAGGTAGATTTTGATTTAAACAGAAAATTTCCCTTTATGCTGTTTAGTGCTTTCTTTTAATTATATATTTTTTTAATTTCCCTTTTTGTATGTTTCTTCTATTCTAGTTTTGTTGGCTTTCTGTTCTTGTTTCTGTGTTCCGTGTTTCTGTTTCTGGTTTTCCAGTTTTTTGTTTTTCTTTCTTGTTGACGTGGATTTGATTTGGATTTTGGGTTCGGATAAGCTATTTACATGTGTAATGGCTGAGATACCCTTCTCGAATTTCCTTTTTATCATTTGGAGATGGGTGTTTTGGTCATTATGATTGTTACGTTAGGTGAAGACATTGATTGAGCATGTTTGATTTGAGTTGGTGTGCCTATTATGGAAATATTATTACAAAGTTTTTTTTTTACCCAAAATATATAGTATATATGTTCGTTGATTCTTAGGAGAACACCAATTTAAGAAATTTATTCTTTAAAATACAAATATTTTAAGATTCAGAAAACATATAGTAGTAGAAAATGATTTTTAAAATAATAATATAAATATTTCACCCATGTGATACCACTTAATATAAAAAGCATCTATTATTATTTAAAAGTATTATAAAATCTCTTATGATTATAAAACTCTACTTGAAAACATCAATAACCCCTTTAAAAATATAAAAATCCCCTTAAAAAAGCATTAAAAAAAAAATCCCTAATATATGATGAGTACATAATACTTTTCAATAACATAATATATCTTCCATATTAAATAATCTCATAGTGGTAAGTTTTAAAGAAAAAAGGTATGCTTATATGTACTCTTTACTGATTTTGTGTATGTTTAAATATAGCTAATGATCCAATTTCGTGAGATTAATTGTATAAAGTGACTTAAATCTTACCTGGTATCTTTTCTTTTATGTTGATGTTTGCAAATTCTGAAGATGGCTCCTGGTACAAGAAGGACCCTAGCTAGACGTACAAATGTTGTTCGAATGAATCAGAGTGTTGTACCGACTCCTAAAATTGCTGCAAACACTGGTAAAGTTATGATATTGGTTAACATAAGCATACTGAAATATATACTTCGATTTTAGATATTGTCTCCAATGTTTGTTTAAAATTTAAGAATCCATTTTACTTTACCAACATGTAAACAGTCCTTGTGATAACATATTATTTACTAATGATACATTATTTTGATTTTCTAGGCAATATTGTGGCAAAGAACGTGAGAGGGAAGACTAGAGGAGTTGGATGTGAAAGACTCATACAAACAGCGAAGTCGAAGTTGCATGTAGACTTTCAAAAAGAAGATGGAGTACCTACTAGAGTAAATGCATCAAAGTTGAGTACTGAGGTAGGAATAGTTGCGAGGAACTATGCCCTCGTTAGAGTGCTTACTTGGAAGAAAGTTCCCTATGATGTGGAAAAACAAATGATTGCTCGTATCATGGTAATGTCTTTCATATCGTTATCCATATTGTCATACTTCCTTATGAAAATAATATATAACACCCATATAAGTTTAAGGCATGTACATTATTGCTGAATTTAGACCAAGTTTGACATTGATGTCACGGAGTCCCATGTACTCAAATGGCTGAAGCACAAACTGTGTAAGAGATTCAACAGCTTTTGGAGTGCCCTACACAAGAAATTCAAAGCATATGCTACTAAGGAGGAAGCATTACATAATAAACCTGAAGAAATTAAAGATCCCGATGATTGTATATATCTTTGTGACCTTTTTTCTAGTGAAAAGTTTCAGGTAAGGTCAACATGGCTTTTAATGTTATTATATATGTATTGTATTTTAATATTAAATTTTGTGGTGTTAGGCACAGTCAAAAGCTTATTCTGAGAAGCGGTCGAATATGAGGTGTAACCATCGTGGTGGTTCCAAGAACTTTATTCAGCACAAAAAGAAAAAGGTATTTAATATTATTCACCTATACAAATATACAACTTTGTTTTCCTGTTTACTAATTTTATTTCAATTTATGGTCAATGACCATATGAACTGTTAAGGCAAACCAACTTGGGGAATCTGTTGGTCCTATACAATTATTTCATGACACTTGTTGGAGCGCCAGAAAGGGTGGATTAATGAACAAGCAAGAGAGCTATTTGCAATTTGATCATCTTTCAATTATCGATATAAGGTCTCTTCTGTTATATGTTATGTATTGTGATCAGGAGTAGCGAAAAGGAGTAGCTTTTTCCTAAACATAAATATGCTTATGCTTTGTGATATATGTTCTGATGAGAAATAATCTTTGTTAGTATGAAGACTAGAGTGGAAATTGTAGTATATTGCATATAGATGAGAAGGTTAGTCCACAAGGAGTATAGACACATTGAGCTGGGCATGTTTCTTCTTCTTTTTGAACGTCAGCCTTTCCATCTTTTTTTGCTCTAATCACTTCCTCTAAATCATGGTCTGCTATATCTGAGAACACACCCTGCCACAAGCTGATTTGATAACACTTTAGAAGGTTTTCTTTATATGATGATGTATACATTAATGGCTTTTGGAATGAAAATGGTCATTGTTGCCACGCCTATCTGTTTATGTAGTCAAAAACCAGCCTTTTGTTTTATATATTTTGGGCAGTTCCATTGTAAAGATGTGATAAAAAGAGTGAAACCTTATCCCTTTGATAGAATTTCATTCTTATTAAGAGTTTATGTGTGGAAAGGTTAGTTTTTTATAACTGTTTAATTTATGTTAGCTTGTTTTTAAACTTATGTAAATATTTAACTTTAAAATTTAAAACTAGGGAATTGAAGTTTAGATTGATAATCTGTGAGATACTTGCTTTTCTACTCCATCAATTTCATTTTTGTTTGGTGTTGCGGTATATTCTGTGAACTTTGAGTAGTCTTTCTTTTATGTTGCTATTTAGTTTCTTGGTTGACTTATTGATTATGCATTGAATTGATGGTAGGAAAAAATGATAGAGCTGCAAGATGAAACACAAGCAAGGGAAAGTGAAAAAACAGAAGTAGAAATATGTGAGGAAGTTCTGGGTAAAGCTTCCGGATTAACCAAAATTTTGCATTTTCACAGACTGAGCATCATGATACTACAATAGAAGCAGAGTTAAGGTGCATAGTACAACAACAAGAAAATAAGATTAAACAATTGGAGAAGCAGCTCATCTTATTTGATCAACAAAAACAGAAAATAAAAAGCCTTGAACAACAACAATTTGTCCTGTTGGAGATGATGAAGCAGCTAACTATAGCCCTTGAACTACAACAACCTGGTAAAGCTCCAACTCGACAACCATTGCCATCTCCAACTGATGAAGACTCAGCTACAGCTATTTCAAAAACCTCAATTGGTGACACTTGAGATGCTAACAATATTGATGGTTAGTTTTTTGTTGTATGGGCAGTAGATATTTTGACATGGGGGTAGGACCATCTTTTTAGGATTGTTTGCATATATCTGTTAGATGGTGTACATGGGGTGGGCATTTTTTTGTTAGTTATGCACAGATAGATAGCTAGTGATGAAAATGTGGGTGCATGCTTTTTTTTGGTTATGCACACGTGATAGTGCATTTTGGATTTTTATTGCTCATCATGCATAAAAATCCATGTATGGACTATATATATATGTATGAAAATATGATATTTGATGTTAGTGATCAGATTTTTATATTGTGTCAATTATTTTGTTGATGTTGAGTGTATAAACTAAGTCAATACGAAATGCTTTTGCCACTAATTATTTTCTCAAAAAAAAAAAAAAAAAAAAACACATTCTGCAACTAATTTTTTAGTAGCAAAAAGTAATTTATCATAATTAGATTCCACATTCAGCATCTAAAATTATTAGAATTAACCACCAAATTTTGGCCACATTCAGCATCTAAAATGATTAGAATTAAACACTAAATTTTGGTCACCAACAGATACATTTTTCCACTAATAAAATAGTCTCTAAAACCTTTTGGATTTTACATTCAGTGTCTAAAAGTATGAGAATTAACCACAATTTTTTTGTCACCAAAAGATACATTCGTCCACTAATAAAATAGTTGCAAAAACCTTTTACAAAATTACCCTTACACCTTCAGCGTCTAATTTTTGTGGCATTCGCGACAAATTATTAGACACTAAAAGGTACATTTTGCAACTAATTGATTAGTCACAATACCATTTTACCAAATTACCCTTGAACAATTAGCGTCTAAGTAGGGGGACTATTTCAACCAGCAATTAACGACTAATTTTCTAGTTGCCAAAAAAAAAAACTTTCCGTGTCTAACCAACAATTTAGACGCCTATACTTTCTGCGACAGCGATTTTGCAACTACGTGGCGACTACGAAATTTAGACGCGCAAGAGATTTAGCGTCTAAATTTTACTTTCGACGTCTAATTTTGCTAGACGCCGAAAGCCATTTTTCTTGTAGTATATATAGCATTTTTTAGGTATCATAGAATTACTTGTATATTCGTATCATGATGATTGAAACATATTGCAAGACTATGTTCGCATCTTGGGAAGATAATCGCGAATCAGAAGTAAGAAAACAATGGGTGGACAAATGGGAGAATGACAAAGAACTTGACATCCAGAACAATGACAGATGAAAAAAAATGCAACTCTGGTGTACATAATGAAATTGCACGGAATAAGTTTTGCATCTGCCGTGGTGGTTCTCGCGTCAATAGTGTTTTCATTGGTGATTCAATCACATACATGAATCAATTCTACCATTCACAAGAACATATAATTTTCTCATAATGGGGATCTCTATTTTCTTGAAAACCGACATCTAAATATTTCAAAGTTGTTTTCATCGAAATACCTAGCTTCTAACTGGTTTGCTAAGCATTTAATGGTGTTTCTGTCTACAGTTTATCTTGTTTGACCACTGTGACTTGCCATTTAATGACATTCTTGATTGGAATAAATTTTCTGTGATACTCAACAAGGATAATGTTTCTCAGCTGAAGATCATTCTTAAAGGCCTATCAAGTACTCAACAATTCATTGAATTGCATATAAGCACAGTCAACGTAAA
This sequence comes from Pistacia vera, assembly GCF_008641045.1. Taxonomy (NCBI): domain Eukaryota; kingdom Viridiplantae; phylum Streptophyta; class Magnoliopsida; order Sapindales; family Anacardiaceae; genus Pistacia; species Pistacia vera. The sequence continues at coordinate 1,095,773 of NW_022196252.1, read as the reverse complement.
TAAATATTAAAAAAAAAAATTTACATGCTGGGAAATTCTTCCATAAGGAAATGATGCTTCTGTTGAAACATTTTTTCATATAATAGCATTTCTTAGCTTAACCAATATGTCTAATAAGATGCAGTATAGTTTCTGGAGCAATCAGGATATTATGATTTGTTGAACTATTTTGGAACCTTTTAAATGACCGAAAGTCCTTTCTGTAGTAACTTACTTTTCTTACATTTGATCTTTGTATTATGTCTCATTTCAATGAATCAAGCGTGGAAGTATTTCCTTGGGAATAACTACTTATAAAACTTGTTGATGCTTGATTTTGACACCAATGACTCACACGTGCAAAGTGCTACGCTGTTCTTAGAAATTACACGTGAATGATTGGGATAATCGAATGCAAAGACTAAATAGTAAATGAGAAATGGTTTTTAAAGTGATTCAGATGCTTAAAGCGAATCCTACGTCCACTATTCTTTTATATATGAGAGATTGCAAGAGGTCGCATATAGCGAACAACGAGCAAAGGTACAATAACTGAGTATTCAGATAGATTATCAAGTCAGTCTCTTTCTCGTAGGTTATCTTTGCTCTGAAAGTTAAAGATTACAATCAGAATGTGGGTTCAGTATGAGAATCCTGAAAATGAGAGGGGGAGTCTTCTATTTATAGTAGAGGAATTCAAGGTAATGATTACAAATCTACAAGTGGGTAGGTGCCGTGCAAGTCCTTCCTTGCCTCCCATTGGCTGATAATTTAGAAGATATCCTCAAATTACCTGGGGCTTGGATAAGTGTGCAACTCTAATTCACTCATAGACAAAACCTGGATCTGCCAAGTTGATGACAACCATATTATTCCTGTCATGGAGATGGCAGCTCTTGGATGGCGCAAAGCCTTCCTAAACTTTGATTGGTGCTTGCTGACATGGGCTAACGCCAACCTTGATTTTTTAGGCATAACAGAAGCTCCCCATTTCTTAAGGTTTAAGAATTGAATCTTGAGAACTTCATGATTATGCCTCAACCTGACTTGTTACGAGGAGTATTTGCTCGAACCAGCAGTTGAGGATAGCCATATTGTTACAAATGACATGAGGCTGATGGCTTACTTGACCAGTGGACTGAGTAAAGGTCGTGACATGAATCTTCAAGAATTTCATAAGCGACTTGAGGTGATTGTTCCAAAAGGTTCAGCGACCCATGTCGGATTATGCTCAGTGCTATAACAATGTGTTTTGAACTCTATCTGTCTTTTGCGACCTGAAAATACTTAGGACATTTTGTTGTTGAAAGTTGAGAATCACTTCGCTTCGAGTTTGACACGTGGAGAAGAGTGTTTTATTCAAACAACCTCTTCGAATCTTATCTGTTACGCTTGACAACTGTTTTGGTCAATAAAATAAGCTTTATTTGACAGACATGTCTCTATGCAATAAGTGTCAGCCATGAGCATTAAATGCAAGCCATATTGAAATGGCATTCTCTTTTGAAACATTAAACGTAGATGAGGACGCATTTAATGTGGAGGAGATAATCCCGTCGATGTTTGGTGATTTCAATGAAGGGAAATGTTGGTTGATCTCCATGAAGCGTGAAGGTTACTCTTCGCGCAGATTGATGACACATGATCATGATCAATGGTTTTTAACGCGTCTCGCCCAAATGTCGCTTATAAAAGAAACCAAGCATTGTCTTCCTCCCTATAAAAACCCTAAGCCCATTTCAAGTTTTTCACAGAACTTAAAATTTCAGAAAGAAAAACAACGTTTTTATTCTCAAGAGATTAGTTCATCCTCTTCCCGATTGATGCACACTCGTCGCTACGATAGAACATCCATTCCTAGCAATCAAGAGGTAAAGAAAATTCTTTTATTTTTCTTTTTTCATTCCTATTAAAAAACTTCGTTTTTATAGAATGGTAGTTATAAACGTCTAGTAGGCTCAGACAGTGAACATTCCCGGGTAGTGTTTAAAAAGAAGCACTCTTAAGAGTTGAAACCTAGTGCATAGATCTTTAGAAAATCACCCTTAAGAACTTTTAGGGTTTTAAGGGTTTTGGCGGCTATGGAAGAGAAACCAGGGTTTCTTTTACTCTTTTGAGTCGTCGTATGAGGTAATCTAGATAGAGACTAAGTCATATTTACATGTCGCACATTTTCATACTCTAAGAACGATGGACATCCCTAAGGCGAGAACAACCGAAGAGGGAAGCTCATAACCACTGGGCACCTCAACAGGTCTTAGGCAGGTAGTATAAACAGTAGTTATGAAGGATGAGATACAAAAAGTGATAGACCAATACGTGATCAGTGTAAACATCTTCCAACATTGGTCACACACTGCTTAGGATCCTCCCGAGGGAATGGCTACGATCTCGGAAGCAATCTTCAAATGTGGAGTGAGGATACCCCTTCACCCCTACATCAAGCCGATCCTCGATTACTTTCAAGTCGCGCCATTCTAGCTGATGCCAAATGCGTATATGATAGCGGTCGCTATGTATACCGCGTTTGGTGAGCACAACCTCAGCGAGCCAACAACAGTGGAACTTAGCTGCGCCTATTACGTAAAGAAGAGTAAAGACAAGGATTCATACTACCTCTCCAAGCGATCAACAATTGAAAGAGGGATATTTAGTTACCCCAACAATGTTGGGGCTTACAAAACTAAATATTTCTTCTTTGAGTATGATAGAGTCTATAAATTTAAGGAGTCGAGTAGGTTTTCCTTTTAATTTCCAGACTGCTTATCATTTATCTTTAACTCTTCCTTAATAAATAAGGCTAATGAATTTTTTGCTTTCTTGCAAAAAACAAAACGACTAGATTGTCAGCGTTGGCTGATTTTAGCCGCATCGAGGCATTTGGTCGATTGCCCGACTAGAGTCGGGATGCGAAGCTGTTCGTGACTATTGCCAATCTTTGAAAGTACGCGTTTTTCAGTCCTAAGGCGGCTTTGGAAGCTCTAGCTCATAAGTATTTCTCACGTAGAAAAACTTTAAGTCTTTATTAACAAAAGAAGACTTTCTTTACTGATGCCTTTTCATGCCATGCAGCAACTATTACACCAAAGGTCCAGAAGACATCGAAGAAACCTAGGGAGTTCACATTCCCTAGGACTAACCCGACCGAACTAGCTGGAGCGATTTCTAGCGATATCCCAGCGAGGGGAATACGAATTAGTGCCGAAAGGCAACTACCCCCTGAGCGACGAGAGGAAGCTCCCCGGCCAGCGGCTGCTCGTGCTTCAAAGAAGAAGATCATGGGCTAGAAAACCAAGAAAAGAAAACAAATACCCACCAAAGAAGAAATTGAGTTTGAATCAGAAGGCTTCAGGGTATTGCTAGATAGGCTTCAGCCTTATCAAGTCTTCTCTGTGGGGATGTCCTCAAGGGATGCTCCCAGGACTTTGACAGCTCTTGGGACTTCGACTGCTCACGGGAGTTTTCAAAAGGAAGAGGGAACAACCATGACTACTCAAGGGGAAGCAAACGAGCAATGGGTCGAAGGGGTTCTTGCCCACACGAGGCTAGACCCGTCCATGTTGGATCTACTAGGCAACTACCAAACCATTTACGGTCGGTGGTTTACACCCTCATAGAATGCCAACTTGCCACAACTTTTGGGAGGTTCATGGCCTCTCGACCTACTAACCTGGTGAGCACCGTACTTCAGATGCAAAGTTAGGTAAAATGACTTGTTCTCTTCGAGAACTTATCCATACAAGTTGACCTCTTAGTTTTTTAAGATCTTAAAAAACTAACTGTTTATTCCTTTTCCATGCAGTCTTTGCTCGCCCTGAATGTGGCCCAACAGAAGATGAAGATTGATTCTACTAGAAAGCTCCACGAATTGAAAGAAGAAATTGCCAAACTGAAGCAAGATCTCGCAGCTTCAGATCCAGAGGCAAAGGCTTCCCATATTCAAGCAAACGTGTACCTGACAGAAAGGAATTTGCTATGCGAGCAGCTACCTTTTAGAAGACCAAGCTGAAGAAGAAAGATATCAATAACAAGGAACTCCAACGAACAGTGGTGAGGCTCACCAAAGAGATGGGCCAGAGAGAAAATGAGCTACAAGAAAGCTCGAAGTGCAAAAAATCACCAGAAAAGACTCGAGCTGAGTTATGGGAAAACTCTGAGAGGGAGAAAAAGGCACTGCCAACAGATCTTGCGATGGCTTAAGGGTGAGTCACTTCACCGACCGAGCAAATGAAGCGACAAAACCTTGAGTTGGAAAGGAAGGCTACTCACTAGGCACTAGGAGCTATTTATAGCTTACGGTTGAGAAATACAGACATGGATATCTCCGACCTCCCCAAGGACTACCAAGCCGCTCTTGTTTCTATGGTCGAGGCTGATGCACAAGAAGAACAACAACCTGCCCCAGAGGACGATTAGTAGGAAACATATATCCTTGAAGATCGAGCAATCGACCCGGAGGTCGACAATCAGCCAGACAACCAAGAGGTCACAGCCAGGGATCCCAGAAATGAAGACCAGTGATCGTTCTCTTCTCTACTTGAATAGTCTTTTTTGCTTGTCTCTTTTTTTTTTTTTTTTCTTTTTTTGATGTGGCTCCTTGTCGTCCCTTGTACATATTTATGGAATATATAAAAAGGAATTTTTGACCAATTGTGATAGCACTATTATTACTTCAGTACTTCACAAAACAAAAATAGCATATCTAATCATTGAACTTGTAAAATGTTATAAATAACAAAATTGTAAAAAACTTGAGATTACGACACAAATATTTCTTTGAGGAGAATTGGAATAATCTTATTCATGATATTTACAACAATGAAAATTTTACGAGTAAAAAAAAAAAAAAATGATCAAGCTATAAGTGAGTTCAGAATTACCGACAATAAGGGCGAAGATGTTCAACATTCCAAGCTCACGGCACTTCAGAACCATTAAGCCTCTTAAGGTGATACGTTCCAGGTCGTATTACCTTAGCGACGCGATATGGACCTTCTCAGTTAGGTCCCAATACCCCCGAACTTGGCTCTCCTGTGCTGAGAAGGACTTCTTTCAAAACCAGGTCACCAACCTGAAAGTCTCTTCTCCTGACTTTAGAGTTGAAGAATCTTTTTGCCCACTGCTGGTAGGAAGCTATCCTTAACCGAGCTTTGTCGCAGTGTTCCTCGACTAAGTCAAGACTTGAACGTAAGAGTGCTTCATTAGCTATTTGTAACGCCCACTTGAGGTACGTAGCTAACATATGTTCATTTTGCCCTTAGTGTTGATTGTTTGCCCTTAGTTAAACTTGTATGTTGTTGATATTACTTGGTTGGCTCCTAATTAAATTGATATGTTGTTTTGGTTAAGTGGTTGCCCTGAATTTGGTGAAGACTTGGCAAAAGCTTGGAGTTACAGACTTCGCTGTGGCAACGAGGTTCTGTAATTTTTCGCTGGGGCGAAGAAAAAATCTTTGCCGCGGCGAAGAGCCGGCTGAATTTCTTGATGAAGTTTCTAGAAAATTTTTTTTCCTTAGGGGCAAAGTGACTATTCTACCCCTAATTAGCAGGAAAAGTGGGGAGTGAAATGTAAGAAAATTTCATGGAGAATACATTAGAGTTGGGGTTGTGATTGCAAAGAATTAAAGGGCAAAGCTAGAATTTCCAAGAAAGTGTAAGGGCAAAATAGGAACGGATGCTTGATACTATGAGATATTAAGGGTTTAGTCTTATAAACCTCCTCATTTCTCTTCTTCCACCGCCATTGCCATCCTTCATTTTCTCTCAATCCTTCACTCAATTTTGCAAGGATTTTTGAGGGCTTTTGAGTGGTTTTTGACAAGGAATTGATCCTAAGCAACAAGAGGTAAGAATCCTTGCTCTAGTTATGAGTTCTATTTGTGCAAGAGTTGAATTCTTATTAAGTTTATGCTTAGGAAATAAGAGGAAGTTTGAGTCCAACAAGAGTAGAGAGCCTTAGTGAAGATTACTCAAGTATAAGGTAAGTAAATCCAACTCAAGTTAAGGTTTAAGAAATCAATTAAGTAGAGATTTCTTTATGTATGTACATGCTATGATTGTTGAGAAATTGAGATGAGATTGGTGTTTATTTATGCTTGTTATTGAATATCTTTAGGTTATGAGAAGTGTTTTGATTGTATGATGATGGATTGAAGTTTGGTGGAAATTGAAAGAATTGGAGGAAACTTTTGGGAGTGTTTTTCCTTGACAGGGATTGTGATGATACAAGGGAGTTTTACTCCCATTTTGGATGGTTAAGAGACAAGTAGAATTATACTTAAAGTAGAGTTTATGTATGAACATTAGTTGTTTGATGAAATGCCTAAGAGAAGCATGAGTATGAGTAGAGAACCTTAATTTATGTAACATTGCATATTTGCATTTCATGAGTACATTTAAGAAAGAATTCTAAGCATGAACCATCTATATGCATATAGTTATATATGTGGAATACTTAAGAAAGATTAAAGAATTCCAAGAAGAAGGCACTCTAAGAATAAAGAGAAAGAAAGAATAAGCACTAGAGACTAAAAGAAAGAAAAGTGCTAAAGAAGAGAAAATAATATGTTGTGCGATGGGGAACCCATGAGTGATGAGCAGAATATTCCCACATGTACGCCGCCTTCAGTGAGCGGCCTGAGAAAGAGAAGAAAGAAGTGGTATAGCCCATGAGAGTGCATGCGGATGAGAGCTATACCCGATAGAGAGAATACACTCACATGACCAAGGGTTCCGAATCCATGCATCAACCAAGTCCGATCAGCATAGAATAAGAAAGAATAAGAATAAGAAAGAATGAGAAAACATGAGAAAGAAAAGAAAGAAAAGAAATGCATAAAAATAGAAAGCAGAATAAGAAAAATAGAAGAGAAGAAAGAGAATGCATTCCTATGCATTACTGCAGGTACATTTCATTCATGCATTGTTATCATGGTTTCTATCATGTTTTGTCAAAGAAACAGAAAGAAAGAGAGAAGTAGAAAGAAAGAAAGAACAGAAAGAAAGAATAAAAGAGAAAGAACAAGAAAGAAAGAAAAAAGAAGAAAAAGGGTAGAGTAAGGAAAGAATTAAAGAGTGATACACGGGGATAGCGGTGTAGAGAATTTACTTACTAAGCATTTTTGTGCTCACCCCGTTGTTTTCTATGTTTTTGCAGGAAAGAGGTGAGGATGCGGTCGGATGGACGTCTGCAAGCGGAGAGAAACGGCTACACTATCCACCATTTTGATAGTTTTTTTGTACATGTTATTTTGTACTATATAAAGAATGTATATATTAAGTAAAGAAAAATTTGGGCCCAACTAATTTCTATTAATTATACATGTATTTTTATTAAGTATATTTTATGAGCATATTAGTAGAAAGAAGTCATTACACTATTTTATTGTAGAATTCTCTTCCATTGGAACCATTGCCTCGCAACCATATGCTAGTGAGAAGGGTGTTTCTGAAGTAAAGGTTCTCGGAGTTGTTTTGTATGCCTATAGAACTTCTGGTGTAACACCCACATCACGGTACGTAATTTTATTTATGCCCTAATACCCTTAGTTGGATTTCTTTGAAGTTACGTTAGACAAATGTGAAGAAAATTCCTTAAAACTTCATTAGGGGTAAAATGGTCTTTTCACTCATAATTAGATGAAAAAGTAGGAAGTAAAAGGAAGCAAAATAATGTTAAGAAGATAATAAAAATGAGGGTATTTTAGTAATTGACTAAAGGACATAGATGAAATTTCATAGAAAGTGCAAGGGCAAAATGGGAATACATGCTTATATTATTTGATATAAGGCTTCATTTGAAGAAACCCTAACATACCTTTAGCCCTTGTTCACGCCACCTTTACCCCATTTTCTCTTAATTTTCTTCACTAAATTTCAAAGGGAAATCATAGGATTTGGCTTGAATTTTTGGAGATTTTCAATCCTAAAGCATCCTAAGGTAAGATTCTAGCAAAAGGAGTGTGATTAAACTTTAAAGTTTTAAATTCTTATGGTTTTTATACGATCTAGGTCTAAGAGGAAGACAGTTTTTAGCAAAAGGAAGTGATCTCACACATTCAAGGTAAGTAAACCTAATTTTAACCTTGATTTGAGCAAGACTTGTGTTGAATGAATTTTTGCATGTTTGTATATGATGGTATGAGAGAATTATTGGCTGTTTTTTATGTTTAATGATGCATAATTTCCAGCCATGAGAAGTAGTGTATGGTTATGTGATGATTTGGTGAAGTTGTGGAAGATTTTGTGTTGAAATTTTTGGAGTGTAGAGAAGTGATGAAATCGGCCAGGTTTGATACCTAAGTTAGTGAGTTTTTGGCTCACAATTTGGTGGAATTAGAGAGATGTGGAAGTGTAGCCAAAGAAAATGCATGCATGAGTTGGCTAAACCCTAATGAAGAAAGGGTTAGAGAAAGGCAAGAATTGAAGTAGAAAGATTATGTTTGGGCTTAACCAAGTGTAAATGTTAATATTCAAGAGTGCATATGGTTATGCCAAAATTTAATATATTACTTGGTCATGTTGTTCCATGAGAGAAATGGCCTTTAGTGCTTGGTTCTAGCTACTTGAACCTTCACTACTTTTTGAATAGCACATGAAAGTGTTAGAGAAGAATTTGCAAGTTAAAGTGCTATTTTGATATGGCAATTGTGATAGTAGAGAATGGTAGAATAAGTCATGACATTCCATTATGCCATAATGAATTTGCAAGTTTGTATATGTGAATTTGGAAAGCATATTAAAGAATGGACTTGACCATGCATATATTGTGCACATGATATATTTGTATAGCCTTGATTTAGTAAATGAGAATATGAAAGAATATGTTAGCAAAGAATGAGAAAGAAATAAAAGAAAATGACTAATAATTTTCTTTTAAGCTAACATGCAAGTATGTATATTTTCTCATTTACTAAAGAATGCAAGTGTAGAATTTCCATAGCTTGGAAATTCATGTTGATATGTGTATAGTATCTCTTTCTATTCTCTTTCTATAGCATGCTATGTTGTAAGGTTTTTACAATGGGGAACCCGTGAGTGACAGAGATGCCCACATACATGCCGCCACGAGCGAGCGGCATCAGCAGAGAGATACAATATTTGTACAGTCCGTGAGTAGTGTATGTGGATGAGGACTGTACCCAGTAGAGCATACCTATATGCACGCCGCCACGAGTGAGCGGCCACAACAGAGAGATACAGTACTTGTACAGTTAGTGAGTAGTGCATGTAGATAAGGAATGTACCAACTCACATGGCCAGGGTTCCAAATCCATGTATCAATCTAGTTCGATCGGCAAACCAGAAAGAAGAAAGAAAAGAAAGAGAAACAGAGAAGAAAAGAAAGAGATACCGCATAAGAGATAGAAAACAGAAAAGAAAAGAAAGTTCTTTTCTCAAGAAAGTTTATTATTCTGCATATGATACTTACTTGATTAAGTATTTCTTATGTGCTCGACAATGTACAGTTTTATTCATTGTCTTTGCATGTTGATAAGTAGCAAATCAGAATATCAGAAAAGAATGCGGAATATCAGAAAGGAATGAAGAATATTATCAAAGATTAAAGTGAGAAAAAGGAAAATAATAACATGAGTAACGGAGGAAACACAGTAGTGCAGTTTGGTTTACTTACTAAGCAATAAGTGCTCACTCCGTTATTTTACTGTTTTACAGGTATGAGATGATTTACGACCGGGTGGGACATCAAGAAGTGAAGGAGTTTGGCAACACTGTTCAAGATTACCTTGTGCTTACTAAAGTATATAAGTATTTTTTGTTTATAATTATTTGAATTAAAATTAGAATTTTCGGATTTTACATTATATACATGTTTATAAAAGTTATTTGGTGGATTTTCTTACAGAATTACTAGCTATATAGTATATTACATCTGGAAGATCATCAACCTAAATGCCCTTGGCTGTGCCAAACTTAGGCTTCAATATGTGCTTGATAGTCTTGTTGACAACTTCAACCTGACTATTAGCCTATGGTCTTGCTATTGAGGCAAATTTCTTATGAATCCCCAGCTCTTCACAAAACTGTTTGAATTCCTCATTGTCGAACTGTTTCCATTATCAGAGATGAGTGTATGAGGAATCCCATAGTAGCACACTATATTCTTGAAGATGAAGTCTTTAAGTTTCTTGATAGTGATCGCGGCCAAAGGCTCTGCTTCGACCCACTTAGTGAAATAATCCATTGCGACCACTGCATACTTGACGCCCCCTTTACCAGTTGTCATGGGTCCAATGAGATCAATTCCTCACATAGAGAATGGCCAAGGACTGGTCATTGTCGTTAACTGGTGGGAAGGAGCTCACGGGATGTTCGCGAATCTCTAGCACTTATCATATTTCTTCACAAAGTTGAAGTCATCTTCGTGAAGTAGGGGCCAATAATATTCCTGACGGATAATTTTATTGGCGAGAGATAATGCATCTGTGTGATTACCACAAATCCCTTCATGTACCTCTCTCATGATATAGGCTGCTTCATCATCCGTTACACATCGAAGGAGGGGAGTGCTAAAGCTTCACTTATACAACTAATCTCCGATGAGAGTGTAACGAGCAGCTCGAGTTCGCAGGAGTCTCGCCTCAGTCTTGCTGTCGGACAAAATCCCATCTCGGAGATACTAAATAATCGAAGTCATTCAGGAAATAGATTCGGTTGGCGGGGCTTTTCATATCTAAGAGAGCTTGGATCTTTTCGGGGTTGACTTCAATTCCCTAATGGTTAACCATATACCCCAAGAATTTCCCTAAAGATACTCCGAATGAACACTTAAGAGGATTAAGTTTCTTTCTATATCTTTAGAGTATGTCGAACATCTCTGCGCGATTGACTATGTGATCTGAAGCGACATGCAACTTGATAACCCTAGGATTATACTGTTTTTCTGTACTTTTTGGTAGGATTTTGGATATTATTAAGTCGTTTTGTGCCTGAATTGCAACTTAAACTCATATATTTTACGTTTCAGGCCAAAACATGTAGTTGGAGCAAAATCGAGCGAAATTGAGTTTCTGGACCCAAAATCAAGAGAAATTTAGGAATCGCGGAAATTCTGATGCGGAGTGGAAGCACTATGAAGCTTGTTCCTATCAAAGATCACGAAAATCAAAGATTCAAGCGAAGAAGCAAGCGGAGGGCAGTTTTGTAATTTTAAAAAAGATGAGCAAAGTTCGTCGCGGCAAAGATAATTCTCTGCCGCGGCAGGCTAGCCTCGGGTCAGATGGTTCAGCGAGATTTCAATTCGATGCCGTGACGAAGTTTATTATTCGCCAAAGCGAAAATTGCAATTCTTCTGTTTATTAAAATGTTGCATTTTAAATGTATTGCATTAGAATCCTAGGGTTTTGGTCGGCTATTTAAGAGAGCCTTAGCTCATTTTTGAGAGGGTTGGATTTTGAGAGAAGAAGAGGAGGAAATTGGAGGTTGGAGCAATTTTGGGTCTTCATTTAGGGAAGATTTCATTCTCTTCTTATTGTTTTAGTATGTTGAATTCTTTACTTACAGTTTATTGTCCGAATTTCTTTAATTTAAATATGAACTAATCCATTTTTGGGTTAGGGTTTTGACCCAACTTTGATTACAATGGTTTAATCTATTTTAGATGTTGTTTTTATGTTCTATTGCATTGGATTTTGTATTTATTCTTTTTCTTAATGAAATTGAATTGAATGTGAAGTTTTCCTTATTTCAATTAAATGTTGAGCATGATGAGACTGAGAAGTGATTCATGTGTTAGCCTCTTAGAGTAAATATCATAGTTTAATCAATGCTAGAGATAGGTTTGCAGATCGATGAAATCACTATAGGGTCCCATTTAGCTTAAAAGACTTTGAACTATTAATCTTCATTTTGTTGGGTGCAAAAGCTTAATAGGGATAAGTCGGAAAATATAACCTGAGAAGGAATGTTTTACAACTTCGGGAATTCGATTTATAATCCTCGCATGTGAGTTTAATAGCAACATCAACCACAGATTGAATCAGAGTAACTTAGTAAAGTCAAACCCTAACCTCTTTGTCTTGAATTGATATTTTCATAATCAGTTGATATTTTCTTAATTTGTAGAATTTTAATTTACGTTATTGATTTTGGGTTAATTTCTGTTTTTGTCTCCCGCAAATCCAAAAATCTTTATTTTCTTCAACTAGTTACAAAACTAGGAAAATTAGTACTTAACATACAATCCTTGTGGGAACGATATTCTATTCATCATTTTATTACTTTTTGCGACTAGTGCACTTGCTACATTTGCATGTTTGACAAAAATACGCATCAAGTTTTTGGCGCCGTTGCCGGGGAATGATTTAGTGTTAATATTGAAGTTTTCTAGTTTTCACTAGATTGGAGTTTTATTTTTGTTTTAATTAGTTTTAGTTTAATTTTGTGTTTCTTTTCATTCATTTGTGATCTTTTGTAGTTTATGCGAAGAGTGAAACAACATCCAGTGGTTCCCATTGATCCAGAGATTGAAAGAACCGCAAGAAGACTTATTAGAGAGAGAAGAGAACAAGAGGCAATAGTCATTGAGATGGCTGAAACCAAAACTTTGAGGGAATTCTTAGTACCCTTAGTTGATGGTAGTGGTCCAAGTATCACTAGACCACCGGTGCAAGCCAACAATTTGACATAAAGCTGGCAATCAGCCAAATGATCCAACAGTCGGTACAATTTGGGGGAGATGCAAAGGAAGATCCAAATTCACACATTGCAAACTTTTTAGAGATCTGTGACACATTTATGGCCAATGGAGTGTCAGATGATGCCATCAGGTTAAGATTATTCCTCTTTTCATTGAGGGATAAAGCAAAGGAATGGTGAATGGCACTACCAGCAGAAACAATCACAAGCTGGAATGAATTGGCACAAAAGTTCCTAACTAAATATTTCCCTCCAATGAAATCTGCAAAGATGAGAAATGATATCACATCATTTCTATAGGAAGAGAACGAGTCACTATATGAAGCATGGGAGAGATATAAGGAACTGTTGAGAAAGTGTCCACACCATTGTTTGCCTGTTTGGATGCAAGTCCAAACTTTCTATAATGGGTTGCTAACAAATGTGCAAAAAATGGTGGATGCAGCATCTAGAGGAGCATTGCAAAACAAGACACCCAAAGAAGTGTATTAGTTACTTGAATTCCTGGCAAGTAACAACTACCAGGACCCAATGAAAGAATTCATCCGAAGAAGTCTATGGGTATTCATGAAGTAGATGCTTACACGACCATTTCAGCCCAACTGACAACACTTCAGAAACAATTATGAGGTATGCAAGTAAATTCAATTCAAACACCTCAAGTAACATGTGATTTTTGTGTAGGTAACCATGCGAGCATTGAATGCCAAGTGGGGAATAATTTTGCTTCAGCATCCTCATCATCAGAACAAGTCAATTATTTGGCTGGGAATCAAAGACAACAAAACAATCCTTTCTCCAGCACGTACAATCCTGGTTGCAGAAATCATCCAAACTTGTCTTGGGGCAATCAGAATAATCAATGGAATCAAAGAATAGTGTTAAACAATCAAGTAGGGGTGACTAATCAACCAAGGGATCAAAGAGTTTCGAAATTTGAGGATATGTTTGGGAAGTTCATGCAAGAGACCACAGGTTTTATAAGTGAGACAAGGGAAAATTTCATAAACGAAGGGGCGTCGATTCAAAACTTAGAAGTACAAATGGGTCAAATAGTCGAAAAGTTGAATGAGCGACATCAAGGTTCCTTACCAAGTAATATAGTGACAAATCCATGTGAACAAGTAAATGCAATAACTTTAAAAAGTGGAGCAGTCTTAGAAGAGGTTGAACAAAGAGGGAAAGAAGAGAACCCACTAAATGAAAGGGAAGAGTCCGATGAAGAAGTCGAAGAAGAAATCATTGTTGAGGAAGAGTCAAAGAATCTCAGAGGAGAATAACCAAAGAGGGAAGAGATGCCAAAATAGAAGAAGGAAAAATTGTCATTTCCTGAGATACCGCTAGAGTTGGCACATCATGCCCCTCATGTGCCTTTTCCTCAGAGGCTCAGAAAGCAAAATCAGGATAAGTAGTTCACGAAATTCCTTGAGGTATTTAAAAACTGCATATTACCATTCCTTTTGCAGATGCCGGGCTACGCTAAGTTCCTCAAGGAAATTCTAGCAAACAAGAGAAAGTTGGACGAGGAGGAAATAATGATGCTTATGGAGGAGTGCAACACCATTCTACAAAAGAAGCTACCTCCAAAACTCAAAGATCCAGGGAGTTTCACTATCCCTTGTGTTATAGGAAATATTGCATTTGATAGAGTTTTGTGTGATCTAGGTGCGAGTATTAATTTAATGCATTTTTCTATTTTCAGGAGATTAGGGATTGGTGAAGTGAAGCCTACAACTGTATCTTTGTAACTTGCAGATCGATCCATTAAGCATCCAAGGGTCATTGTTGAAGATGTACTAGTTAAGGTGGACAAAGTCATTTTTCCGGCAGACTTTGTTGCGTTGGATATGGAAGAAGACAAGGAAATTCCTCTCATCTCAGGACGACCATTTCTTGCTATCGAGAGAGCCTTAATTGATCTACAGGAAGGGAAGCTGATCCTAAGGGTCCAAGATGAAACGGTGACATTTAATGTATTCGAGGCAATGAAATTTCCATCAGAATCAGATTCATGTTTTAGTGTGGATTTGGTGGATAGACTTGTAGCGGATACCATCAAAGAGAACACCACTTATCTACCTCTAGAAGCTTGCATTGCCCAATCCAAAACAACTGATGTGGAAGAACCGAAAAAGAATGAGTGTGCTAGGTTGTTGGAAGCACTTCAACTGATAGACACAAACTAAGATCCAAAATTTGAAGATTTTGACATCAAAAAAGAGAAGGAAAAGACAAAAACAGAAGAACCTCCAAAGCTTGAACTGAAGCCTTTACTGTTGGAGTAGGTGCCCTAGAGCCAATCAATTATTGTGGAATTGACTCTTTGTAATAATGTTCATTAATCAATAAAAATGAATTTTATTCTATATCGCGTAAATCATTATTATTGCAATATGTATTGATATATGTCCTTAGAATGGTAGAACCGTGACGAAGGTATCAAGTGTTTCAAATCTTGATAGTGAGAACCCTATGAGCACATATGGTGGCCATTCTAGAAACGTCCGTAGCCCCAGTATTATTCTAAAGTAAGGGCACAGATAATACGGTAAGGCTATCATAGTGTTGAACGACCCTGTCGAAAGGCAGTGACTGATCTCACTTGTCAAGGTTGTTTGGTGACAACCTGGTGCAACACATGGGTGTTTGTTGTAGGCGATTACACCACAGCAAGTTCACTGGACTGACCCACCAGAGGATTCCATATGGATGGTAACCCCAGTGTCTATGGAACAAATCCTCTAACGAATGGTGGTGCATGTGATCCTTAGACTTGAGATCACCGGAGCGCCTTGTGCACCGATTGGTGTAGTTTGACACTAGCCTAACGCAGTTCTTTTCAGAGCTGTCAATACGGTGGTGATTGGCTGCATCAAGGAGTGTATCAAGACTATGGTGGATTGACAGAGGATTTATCACTCCCGGGTACGGGAGAAAGTTATCTCACGGCGCAATTCAGTATATGGCAATGACACTAAAACTGTGGCCACAGTGGGATTGAGTTGTTGCTCTATCCAGTTTATAATACGGGTCATTGGTCCAGAAACTGAATAAATAATATCGAGAGTAACCGAAGGTTGACACTATTTCTATGCCTTCGTCTCGTCGAGATAACGTATGATGAAAGGATCGAATTGCACGGTAACCATATCGTTGACAGGTAGCTACTTTGCTGAATCCGAATCTATCGGGTGGCCATGATGCCTTGCTAGGGGCCAATCTTGGTCTGTGTATTAGTGAGACGATTAATTGGTGTTAATCGCGATACTATACACTGCCGATATGATGAGGAGCCTAAGGGTCACACACATAGAAGACAATTTAAGATGCAAGAAGAAAGAAGGGCGTTTTCGTCTTTTAAGGCGAAAGGGTATTTTGGTAATTTCACAGTGCAATTAAATTTGCTGAGGTCGTAGCCTTTATTTAATTTGTTAGAAAAATTAAATAAGTGAAATTACATTTAAATGTGTGTTCGCACATATTTAAATATATTATCATTATTGTTAAATGTTAATATATATTTAAATATATATTAATTGATTTTAATTGAGATAATGATGGAAAAAATAAAAATATTAAATTGGGAGTGTTTGGCAACATGGGGCGTTTGTTTTGGAGCCCAAGCCTATTCCGTATGGGATTAAGGCAACTTGATTATTTTACTATAAAAAGAAAAGTGTGTGATTATTCAATTAATTGATTTTCTCTTTTAAAAGAAAAAACACACAATAGCCCCTCTCAATACACTCCCACGGCAGAATCAATATTTCCCAAAAATCAATTCATTTGATTTGTCTTCTTGATTCTTAAGGCTAAGGAGGATCTAGCAAATCCCTCCTTAGTTCTTTTGAGATTGTCTTCGTGTGGACTACGTGGGTTCGATCCTACACTTAGATCGGTAGCAAAACATTCGTTGACAAATTTGGAGGAGCCTCCAATGTGCGTTTGTTTTCTTTAAACTCAGATTTATTTTTCTGTAGATTTTATTTTAATATGAATTGTAAAATTATACCCTTGATCTTGGCTCATGTAAACAATCTCTATATTAATTTTTGTTTTGTTTCCGCTGCGTATATGGGACCGTGGGTACTGAATTTTACAATTTTTATTTGGATGGTTGATAACATGTATTTGATGATATAATGTTGCCTTATAAAATTTGCCTTAAATCATTTTTCTTTTTGAGAAATTGATTAATCAATTAATCTGATTTGTTGATGAACTGTATGTTTGATTTAATGCATGATGGATTTTTATTGAGATTAATGCGTTTGATTGATTGCAAAATCCATTTAGAGTGTTTTTGGTTATTGTATGAACAGATCAGGAGCTATAGATTTGTGTACACTCGCCACGATGATATAAACCATCGCCGCAGTGAGCATTGTTCACACTGGCATTGGTGACAAAACCAGCGCTCGCTGCGACGATATAAAGCATCGCCGCAGTGATCATCCTTTGGACGAGCGCTGGTGACGAAACCAGTGCTCGCCGCGGTGATATAAAGTATCGCCGTGACAATCGTCTTCTGGACGAGCGCTGTACGAAAACAGCGCTCGCCGCGGCGATATAACCCATCGCCGCGATGATCGTCCTTAGGATGGGCACTGTACAAAATCGCCACGGTGATACGTTAAGTTTGAACGTCAAGTAATCAACGCACGCCGCGACGATCTAACTCATTGATAAGCATTCATAATATCTATATATTTGTTATATTTTCTCATGTTTTAATGGTTATAAATGCTTAAATCTTGGGTTTTGATTATGTTTCGTATTTTGTGGAGTAGATTGAGGAGTTAAATCAAATTGAATTCNTTTTTCTGCAGATTTTATTTTAATATGAATTGTAAAATTATACCCTCGATCTTGGCTCATGTAAACAATCTCTATATTAATTTTTGTTTTGTTTCCGCTGCGTATAATGGACCGTTTACTAACACTTACCATCTCACCTTAAATATGTGTATCTTAGTGAATCAGAATGCTTTCCAGTGATCATCAATGCAAAGCTGAGTAATGTGGAGGAACAAAGGTTGGTTCAAGTATTACGAGAGCATAAATCAGCCATTGGATGGACCATTTCCGACATTAAAGGCATTTCTCTGTCTCTTTGTATACACAAGATACTCATGAAAGATGATGTCAAGCCTAGGGTGCAACCGCAACGGAGATTGAATCCTTTTATGAAGGAAGTGGTGAAACTCCTAGATGCAGGCATCATCTACCCTATTTCAGATAGTCCTTGGGTGAGCCCAGTACAAGTAGTCCAAAGAAAGGAGGTATCATGGTAATAATGAATGAAAGCGATGAATTGATACTGACTAGGACAATCATGGGTTGGAGGGTGTGCATCGACTACAGAAAGTTGAATGAAGCAGCAAGAAAGGATCATTTTCCACTTCATTTCATTGATCAAATGTTGGAAAGACTTGCGGGGCATGCTTATTATTGTTTCTTGGATGGCTTTTCAGGCTATAATCAGATTACCATTGCTCCTGAAGATCAAGAGAAGAAGACATTCACTTGTCCTTATGGTACCTTTGCTTACAGAAGGATGCCTTTTGGGTTGTGCAATGCACCGGCCACATTCCAGCGATGCATGATGTCGATTTTCGGTGACATGGTGGAGCGGTTCATAGAAGTCTTCAAGGATGACTTCTTTGTTTTTGGTTCTTCTTTTGATAATTTCTTGTCTAACCTTTCCTTTTTTTTGCAATGATGTCAAGATACAAATCTGGTACTCAACTGGGAGAAGTGTCACTTCATGGTTCAAGAAGGAATAGTACTTGGTCACCGAATTTCAAAGGATGGCATTGAAGTGGATCAAGCCAAAACGGAAGTGATTGAGAAGCTACCACCACCTGCAAACGTCAAGGCAGTCCAGAGTTTCCTGGGGCATGCAGGGTTCTATAGAAGATTTATAAAGAATTTCTCCAAAATCTCTAAACCTCTTTGCAATTTGTTGATTAAAGATGCCTCTTTTGATTTCAATGATGAATGCATGCATGCTTTTCAAACTCTTAAGAAATTATTAGTGTGGCACCCCTTATTGCAGTTCCCAATGGGAACTCCATTTGAATTGATGTGTGATGCTAGTGATTTTGCATTAGGAGTGGTTTTAGGACAACGAAAGAATAAGGTTTTGCATGTATTTAGTATGCTAGCTGTTAGGAAACGATCAAGTCATGGCAACGGAAACAAAAATTATTTACGACATGGATTGTTCCTTAGAACAAGATCAGGGCACAAATTACAGTTACACATTAATAAGAATCTGCAGAAAATTCAGTCGAGAGTTAAGAAATCATACGCCATTTAGAGGCTCCTCTAACTTGTCTCTGAACAGATTTCGCTACTGACCCAAGAGTAGGGTCGAACAATGTAGTCCACACGAAGACAACCCACAAGGAACTAAAAAGGGATTTGCTAGATTCTCTTTAGCCTTAAGAACCAAGAAGAAATCAAGCAAACTTTGTTTCAAGCAAAAAGCAATCTGGCGTGGGAGAGAAGGGGCTGAAGTTTTAGCTTTTGAATGAAATGAATTCAATTAAATTATTCACAAAGTGTTGCACTTATATAGTGCACACTAGCCCTATTCCTCATGGAATGGGCTTGGGCACCAACCCAAACAACTCCTATGTCCAAACAGCCCCATTTAGATAGTTTAATAATTATATTATTATTTCAATTCAATTCATTATATATATTTCATATATTAACATTTAACAATAACAATAACAATAATTCATTTAAATATATGCGAACCCATATTTAAATAATTTCACTTATTTAATTTATTAACAAATTAAATAAAGGTTACGACCTCAGCAAATTAATTGCACTGTGAAATTACCAAAATACCCTTCACCTAAAAGACAAAAATGCCTTTCTTATAAACTGGCTCTTAAATTATCTTCTATGTGTGTGACCCGTAGGCTCCTCATCATAACGGTAGTGGCAGTACCGCGATTAACACCAATTATCGTCTCATATACACAGACCAAGATTGGCCCCTAGCAAGGCATCATGGCCACCCTAGAGATTCAGATTCACGAAGGCGCTAAGTCAACAATATGGTTACCGTACAATCCAATCCTTTCATCATCAATTATCTCGACGAGACGAGGCATAGAAATAGTGTCAATCTCAGTTACTCTCGATATTATGTAAGTATACTAAACCAATTACCTGAATTATAAACTGGATATAGCAACGACTCAATCCCACTGTGGCCACATGTTTTAGTATCATTGCCATTACTGAATCTGCATACCATGACTATGAGATTTACTATAGATACATTTTATTCATGCATACCATGACTATGAGATTTGGCAAATGGATGTCAAAATAGCTTTTCTGAATGGAAACCTTGAAGAGGATGTATATATGACACAACCTGATGGTTTCATTCTTGATGGGCAAGCTGATAAGGTATGCAAGTTGCAGAGATCCATATAGGATTCAAGCAAGCTTCTAGGAGCTAGAACATTCGTTTTGATGAGGCCGTAAAAGAATTTGGTTTTATCAGAACGAAGATGAGCCATGGTTTATAAGAAAGTGAGTGGGAGCACAGTGGCATTCCTAGTGTATATGTCAATGACATACTTCTGATCGGGAATAATATACCAAACTTGTAGTCACTAAAGACTTGGTTATCCAAGTGCTTCTCCTAAAGGACTTAAAGGAAGCAGCCTATGTTAGAGCAGATGCCCTAGAGCAATCAATTATTGTAGAATTGACTCTTTGTAATAATGTTCATTAATAAATAAAAGGCATTTTATTCTATATCGCGTAATCATTATTATTGCAATATGTATTGGAATATGTCCTTAGAATGGTAGAACCGTGACGAGGGAATCAAGTGTTTCAAATCTTGATAGTGAGAACCCTATGAGCACATATGGTGGCCATTCTAGAAACGTCTGTAGCCCTAGTATTATTCTGAAGTAAGGGCACAGATAATACGGTAAGGCTATCATAGTGTTGAACGACCCTGTCGAAAGGCAGTGACTGATCTCACTTGTCAAGGTTGTTTGGTGACAAACTGGTGCAAACACATGGGTGTTTGCTGTAGGCGATTACACGCAGCAAGTTCACTGGACTGACCCACCAGAGGATTCCATATGGATGGTAACCCCAGTGTCTATGGGATAAAATCCTCTAAGGAATGGTGGTGTATGTGTCCTTAGACTTGAGATCACCGGAGCGCCTTGTGCACCGATGGTGCAGTTTGACACTAGCCTAACGTAGTTCTTTTAGACTGCAATACGGTGGTGATTAGCTGCATCAAGGAGTGTATCAAGACTAGGGTGGATTGATAGAGGATTCATCACTCCCGGGTACCGGAGAAGTTATCTCACAGCGCAATTCAGTATATGACAATGACACTAAAAACTGTGGTCATAGTGGGGATTGAGTTGTTGCTCTATTCAGTTTCTAATACGGGTCATTGGTCCAGAAACTGAATACATAATATCGAGAGTAACCGAAGGTTGACAACTATTCTATGCCTTTCTCGTCGAAATAACGTATGATGAAAGGATCGAATTGCACGGTAACCATATCGTTGACAGGTAGTACTTTGTTGAATCCGAATCTATCGGGTGGCTATGATGCCTTGCTAGGGGCCAATCTTGGTCTGTGTATTAGGAGACGTAATGGTGTGTAATCGCGATACTATACACTACCGATATGATGAGAGGGGCCTATGGGTCACACACATAGAAGACAATTTAAGATCCAAGAAGAAAGAACGGTGTTTTCATCTTTAAGGCGAAAGGGTTTTTTGTATTTCACAGTGCAATTAAGTTTGCTGAGGTCTAGCCTTTATTTAATTTGTTAGAAAAATTAAATAAGTGAAATGTTTAATGTGTGTTCGCACATATTTAAATATATTATCATATTGTTTAATGTTAATACATATTTAATATATTAATGATTTTAATGAGATAATGATGGAAAAAAAAATAAAAATATTAAATTGAGAGTGTTTGGCAACATGGGGTGTTTGGGTTGGAGCCCAAGCCTACTCCGTATGGGATTAGGGAAACTTGATTATTTACTATAAAAAGAAAAGTGTGTGATTATTCAATTAATTGATTTTCTCTTTTAAAAGAAAACACACACAACAGCCCCCGTCAATACACTCCACGGCAGAATCAATATTGCCCCAAAATCAATTCATTGATTTATCTTCTTGATTCTTAAGTCTAAGGAGGATCTAGCAAATCCCTCCTTAGTTCTTTTGAGATTGTCTTCATGTGGACTACATGGGTTCGATCTTACACTGGATCAGTAGCAAAACAATTCGTTGACAAATTTGGAGGAGCCTCCAACGTGCGTTTTGTTTTCTTTAAACTCGGATTTATTTTTCTGCAGATTTTATTTTAATATGAATTGTAAAATTATACCCTTGACTTGGGTCATGTAAACGATCTCTATATTAATTTTTGTTTGTTTTCTTACGTATATGGGACCGTTTACTAACAGCCTACATCCTTGGAATAAAGTCTATCGTAATAGATCGCGTAGGTTGCTTGGCCCAAGTCAGAGTGCATAGATTGACAAAGTACTGAAAAGATTTAGTATAGAAGAATCCAAGAAGGGATTTCTTCCGATGTCACATGGTGTTTATCTCTCCGGAAATGTGTCCTAGAACACAAGATGAGAGAGATAGGATGAAGAGGATTTTATATGTCAGCAAATGGATCCATCATGTATGCCATGCTATGTACTCGAATTGATGTCTCATGTGCTTTGAGCACTTGTAGTAGATATCAATCAGATCCAGGTGTGCATCACTGAATGGTTGTCAAGAACATTCTTAAGTACCTGAAGAGGACTAAGGATATGTTCTTGGTTTATGGAGGGGAAGATGAGCTCACTGTAAGAGGATACAGTGATGCTAGTTTCCAAACGGACAAAGATGATTATCGATCATAATCAGGGTTTGTATTTTTTCTCAACGGGGGTACAGTGAGCTGGAAGAGCTCCAAGCAAAGCTTTGTAGCGGACTCTACAATGGAGGCTGAGTATATTGCATTATCAGATACGACCAAGGAGGCAGTCTGGATTAAGAAGTTCGTCACCGAACTTGGTGTGCTTTCCATGATTGTTGATCTAATAGACATCTATTGTGACAACAATGGAGCAATAGCTCAAGCTAGGGAACCACGGTCTCATCAGAAGTCCAGACACATACTCAGACGATTCCATCTCATCAGAGAAACAGTTGAGAGGAAAGATGTGCCGATCAATAAAATGCAAACTGACAACAATCTTGCAGATCCACTGACAAAGCCTTTGTGACAGCAGAAGCATGAAAAGCACTTGGGATAATTTGGTATTAAATACATCAATGATTGGCTATAGTGCAAGTGGGAGATTATTAGAGTAGGTGCCCTATGTTAGGATACGATCAAGTTATGGCAGCGGAAACAAAAATCATAAACATCATGGATCGTTCCTTAGAACCAAGATCAGGATACAAATTTAACAATCTATGCATTAAAATCAAATCTACAGAAAAACAGTCTAGAGTTAAGAAACCATACCCACGTTTGGAGGCTCCTCCAACTTTATCACTAAATGGGTTTCACTATCGATCCAATGGTAGGATCGAACCAACTTTATCACTTATATAATGCATGTGAAACCCTATTCAACTTAGGAATACACTTAGGCACCAACCCAAACAGCCCCCTATGTCAAAACAACCCCATTTAGATATTTTAATTTTAATTATCATTATTTCAATTAATATATATTTAATATATTAACATTTAACAATAACGATAATTCATTTAAATATATGCGAACACATATTTAAATATGATCTCCCTTATTTAATTTTAATATCAAATTAAATCAAGCTACAACCTCAGCAAATTTAATTGCACTGTGAAATTACTAAAATACATTTTCGCCTAAAAAGACGAAAACTCCCTTCTTACAAACTGATTCTTAAATTATTTTCTATGTGTGTGACGCATACGCTCCTCATCATACCGGTAGTGTGTAGTATAGCGATTAACACCAATTAATCGTCTCACTACACATAGACCAAGATTGGCCCCCAGCAAGGCATCATGGCCACCCGATAGATTCGGATTCAGTGAAGCAGCTACCTGTCAACGATATGGTTACCGTACAATCCAATCCTTTCATCATCCATTATCTCAACGAGACCGAGGCATAGAAATAGTGTCAACCTCGGTGGACCAATGACCTAAATTATAAACTGGAGAGCAACAACTCAATCCCACTATGGCCACAGTTTTAGTGTCATTGCCATTTATTGAATTGCGTCATGAGATAACTCCCCCCGTACCCGGGAGTGATGAATCCTCTGTCTATCCACCATAGTCTTGATACACTCATTTATGTAGCCAATCACTACCGTATTGACAGCTCTGAATAGAACTGCATTGGGCTAGTGTTAAACTACACCAATCGATGCACAAGGCGCTCTAGTGATCTCAAGTCTAACGATCACATGCATCACCATTCGTTAGTGGATTTGTTCCATAGACACTGGGGTTACCATCCATATGGAATCCTCTGGTGGGTCAGTCCAGTGAACTTGCCTACAGTAAGCACCCATACGTTGCACCAGGTTGTAACCAAACAACCTTGACAAGTGAGATCAATCACTACCTTTTGACAGGGTCGTTCAACGCTATAATAGCCTTACCATATTATCTGTGCCCTTACTTCAGAATAATACTCGGGCTACGGACGTTTCTAGAATGGCAATCATATGTGCTCATAGGTTCTCACTATCAAGATTTGAAACACTTGATACCCTCATCATGGTTCTATAAGTCTAAGGACATATATCAATACATACAATAATGATTTACGTGATATAGAATAAAATGTCTTTTATTGATCAATGAACATTATTACAAAGAGTCAATTCTACAATAATTGATTGGCTCTAGGGCACCTACTCTAACAATCTCCTACTTGCACTACAGCCAATCATTCATGTATTTAATACCAAATGATCTCAAGTGTCTTTCATGCTTCTGCTGCAATAGAGGGTTTGTTAGTGGATCTGAGAGATTGTCGTCAGTATGCACTTTACTGATCTGCACATCTTTCCTTTCAACTATTTCTCTGATGAGTTGGAATCGTTTGAGTATGTGTCTGGACTTCTGATGAGACAGTGGTTCCCTAGCTTGAGCAATTGCTCCATTGTTGTCACAATAGATGTCTATTGGATCAACAATCATGGGAACCACACCAAGTTTAGTGATGAACTTCCTAATCCAAACCGTTTCCTTGGTCGCATCTACTAATGCAATATACTCAGCCTCTATTGTAGAGTCTGCTACAAAGCTTTGCTTGGAGCTCTTCCAGCTCACTACACCCGATTGAGACAAAATACAAACCCTGGTTACGATCACTAATCATCTTTGTCCGTTTGGAAACTAGCATCACTGTATCCTTTTACAGTAAGCTCATCTTCCCCTCCATAAACCAAGAACATATCCTTAGTCCTCTTCAGGTACTTAAAAATGTTCTTGACAGCCATCCAGTGATGCACACCTAGATCTGATTGATATCTACTACAAGTGCTCAAAGCACATGAGACATCAATTCGAGTACATAGCATGGCATACATGATGGATCCAATTGCTGATACATATAAAATCCTCTTCATCCTATCTCTCTCATCTTGTGTTCTAGGACACATTTCCTTAGAGAGATAAACACCATGTGACATCGAAAGAAATCCTTTCTTGGATTCTTCTATAATAAATCTTTTCAGTACTTTGTCAATATATGCACTCTGACTTAGGCCAAGCAACCTACGCGATCTATCACGATAGATCTTTATTCCAAGGATATAGGTTGCTTCCCCTAAGTCCTTCATGCAGAAGCACTTGGATAACCAAGTCTTTACCGACTGCAAGTTTGGTATATCATTCCTGATTAGAAATATGTCATTGACATACAACACTAGGAATGCCATTGTGCTCCCACTCACTTTCTTGTAAACACCGGGCTCATCTTCGTTCTTGATAAAGTTGAATTCTTTTACGGCTTCATCGAAACGAATGTTCAGCTCCTTGAAGCTTGCTTGAGTCCATAAATGGATCTCTGCAACTTGCATACCCTATCAGCTTGCCCATCAAGAATGAAACCATCAGGTTGTGTCATATACACATCCTCTTCAAGGTGTCCGTTCAGGAAAGCTGTTTTGACATCCATTTGCCAAATTTCATAGTCATGATATG
The DNA here is from genome assembly GCF_008641045.1 of Pistacia vera. Lineage (NCBI taxonomy): Eukaryota > Viridiplantae > Streptophyta > Magnoliopsida > Sapindales > Anacardiaceae > Pistacia > Pistacia vera. The sequence goes on along the minus strand of NW_022196252.1, from coordinate 1,069,888 downwards.
CAGCAATCACAAGCATAATCTGGATAGATTTAATCATGGCAACCGATGAAAAGTTTCTTCATAGTCAATACCATGAATTTGTTTGAAACCTTTGGCAAACAGTCGTGCCTTATAAGTATGCACCTTGCCATCCATGTCAGTCTTCTTCTTGAAGACCCACTTACACCCTATGGGTTTTACCCCTTCAGTTGGTTGATAATCCGAGGATTATACTGCTTTATTTAGGCTTTTAGGCCGAATTTTAGACACTTCTTAGTTCATTTATGCCTGAATTGCTACTTAATTCTTTACATTTTGTTTTTCAGGCCAAAATGGACATTTTGAGCAAATAATGAGTGAATTGGAGTTTCTGGACTCAGAAGTAAGCGGATCTCAGAAGTTGGGAGAGTTCTGAAGCAGAGTAAAGCACTATAAAGCTTGTTCCCATGGGAGAGCATCGAAGATCGAAGATTCAAGCAAAGAAGCAAGCAGAGGGCAATTATGTAATTTCAGAATTCTTCATGAAGATTCGCTGCGGCGAAGTTTGTTCTTCGCCGTGGCAAAATGAGTTACGTACAAGAGTTAATTTTACTTCTTCCCCGTGGCAAAGTCTGCAAATTTCAGTTTCTTTAAAGTGCACAGTTTCATTTTTAGGCAAAGTCTTAGGTTTTTGGGCGAAGTATAAAAGCAAAATTTTGCCATTTTGAGAGGGTGGTCGTTTTTAGTCTAGAGCAGCTTATTTTCATCTTCCTTAGTTTAGATTTGATGAATTTTGGGTTAAAAAGTGAGAAGATTTGGGATTGAATCTGGTGGATTCTTCAACTAGGGGAGATCTCTTGTCTTTTCTCTCATTTCAATATGTTGAACCTTGTGTTTATTGTTTTTCTTGCTGTGTATTTTAATTTAGCTATGAGCTAACCCATTTTGGGTTAGGGTTTTGATGTAATTCGAATTTCCATGGATTGATTTTTGTTATTTTCATATGCTATTGCATGAATTATGTGGTTATTCTGATTTTATTGCTTTTAATTGATGAACATGATGAGATTGAGAAATGAGTCATGTTAAGCTTCTTGGGTAATCACCATTGTAGTATTGAATGTTAGAGATAGATCTGAGAATCAATGAAATCAATCTAGGATTCCATGTGCTTAATGAGCTCAGAACTATTAATCTTCAAATTGTTGGGTGCAGAAGTTTAATAGGGAAACGTAGGAAAATATAGCCTGAGAAGGTATGTTTTACAATTTAGAGAATTCGATTTACAATCAATGCATGTGAATATGGCAATAGCATAATCCGGAGGTTTAATCCATAGAGTCCAAATGAAGTCAAAACCCTACCCGTTTGTTTAAATTGATATTACCTTGTTTTTAATCTTGCTTTCATAATTTAGCTTTGACTATTAGAAATTTTTGTTTTAGTTTTAATTTTAATTTTCTCCCATTAATCCAAACAAATTCGATTGCTCCAACTTGAAAACAGTAGAAAATTTAGCGCTTAGCAACCAATCCTCGTGGGAATGATACTCGCTCATCACTTTATTACTTTGTGCGACTAGTGCACTTGCTATTTATGCATGTTGTAGTAACAACGTATCAAGTTTTTGGCACTGTTTTCGGGGATTGAGTTTTGCGTTAACATTAAATTTCTCTTGTGTTAGCTAGATTGGAGCTTAATTTTTGTTATTCTTTTAGCTTGGTTTGTGATCTCACTCTTTCTATTTTTCTGTGTAGTTTATGCGAAGAGCAAGATGTCAGCCAGTGGTTCCTGTTGATCTAAGATTGAAAGAACCACTAAAAGACTTAATAGAGAAAGAAGAGAAAGAAAGGCTACAATGGAACCAGAAGTCATAGTTGTAGAGATGGCAGAAAATAGAACACTAAGGGAGTTTTCAGTTCCCTCAGTTGATTACAGTGGGTCGAGTATCACTAGACCAGCAGTACAAGCCAACAACTTTGAGATAAAGTCGGCAATCAACCAGATGATCCAGTAGTCAGTATAGTTCAAGGGAGATTTGAAGGAAGATCCAAATCTACACATTGCCAACTTTTTGGAGATTTGTGATACTTTCAAGTCAAACGAAGTGTTAGATGACACCATCAGATTGAGACTATTCCCATTTTGATTGAAGGATAAAGCTAAGGGATGGTTAATGGCAATACCATCAGGAACGATTACAACATGGAACGATTTAGCACAGAAGTTCCTGACCAAAATCTTTACTCCAGCAAAGTCGGCAAAGCTAAGAAATGATATCACATCGTTTCTACAGGAAGAGTCGAAATCATTGTATGAGGCTTGGGAGAGATACAAAGAATTACTGAGGAGGTGTCCACATCATGGGTTTCCAGTTTGGATGCAAGTCCAAACATTTTATAACGGATTGATGGTGAATGTGCAAACTATGGTGGATACAGCCTCAGGAGGAGCACTGCAAAATAAGACTCCGGAAGAAGCTCACGAGTTGCTTGAAGTTCTGGCAAGCAACAATTATCAAAGACCTAATGAGAGGGTGCAACCAAAGAAATCTATGGGTCTTCATGAAGTTGATGCATATACAGCCATTTCAGCCCAACTAACAGCACTTCAGAAATAGTTGGGAAGTATACAGGTAAATTCCATTCAAGCACCTTAACTAACTTGTGAATTTTGTGCAAGTAATCATGTGAGCAGCGAATGTCAAGTGGGGAACACTTTTGCTTTAGCATCATCATCAGAGCAGGTAAACTACTTGGCAGGAAATCAAAGACAACCGAACAATCCGTACTCTAACACATATAATCCTGGTTGGAAGAATCAGCCGAACCTATCTTGGGGCAATCAGAATCAACAAAACAATCAATGGAAACAAAGAGCATTTCCAAACAACCAAACAAGGGTGAACAATCAATCAGGAGAGCAAAAGTGACAAAATTGGAGGACATGTTTGGAAAGTCTATGCCGGAGACCACAGGTTTTATGAATGAGACGAGAACAAATTTCAAAAATCAAGGGGCGTCCATTCGGAACTTGTAGGTACAAGTGGGTCAATTGGCTGATAAGTTAAATGAGAGACCACAAGGCTCACTACCGAGCAACACAATGATTAACCCACGTGAGCAAACAAATGAGATAACTCTGAGAAGTGGGACAGTGTTAAAAGAGGTGGAAAAATCAAGGGAAGAAGAAAGTCCATCAAAGGGAGAGAAAAAAGAAGACTTTGATGAGGAGGTTGATGAAGAGATAGTTGCTGAAGAGAAACCATCTAGTTCTAGGGAAGAAGAATAGAAATGGGAAGTGAGCCAAAGACAAAGGAAAGAGAAATTACCATTTCCCAAGATACCACCAAAACTGGCACATCACACTCCTCATGTGCCATTTCCTCAGAGACTGAAGAAAAATAATCAAGATAAGCAGTTTTCAAAATTCATTGAAATATTTCAAAAATTGAATATTAACATTCCTTTTGCAGATGCATTGCAACAGATGCCGAGCTACGCGAAATTTATCAAGGAGATTTTATCCAACAAAAGGAAGTTGGAGGATAAGGAAACAATGATGCTTACGGAGGAGTGTAGTGCCATTCTCTAGAAGAAGCTACCCCCGAAACTCAAAGATCCAGGGAGTTTTACTATTCCTTGCATTATAGAAGACATTACCTTTGATCGAGTTTTATGTGATTTAGGTGCTAGCATCAATTTAATGCCTTTTTTTGTTTTGAGGAGATTGGGAATTGGTGAAGTGAAGCCAACGACCATCTCATTGCAACTTGCAAATAGATCCATCAAACATCCAAGGGGTATAGTCGAAGATGTGTTGGTGAAGGTGGACAAGATTATCTTTCCGGCAGATTTTGTTGTATTGGACATGGAGGAGGATAAGGAAATGCCTCTTATTTTGGGCCGACCATTTTTGGCCATAGGAAGAGCACTCATTGATGTGCAAGAAGGAAAGTTGTTGTTAAGAGTTCAAGATGAAATAGTAACGTTCAATGTGTTTAAAGCTATGAAGTTTCCATCCGAGTCGGATTCGTGCTTTAGTGTTGATGTGGTGGATAAACTAGTAGCAGAGGTCATTGAAGAGAACACTCCACAATTACCTCTAGAAGCGTGTATTGCCTAATCAAGAACAATAGAGGTAGATGAGTCGGCAAAGAACGAATGTGCTAGATTGTTGGAAACACTTCAGCCGATTGATGAGAGCCAAGAGCTAGAATTTGAGGCATTTGATTTTGAAAAAAGGAAGAAAAATGAAAGAAACGAAGAACCTCCAAAGCTTGAGTTGAAACCTTTACCTTCCCACCTCAAATATGTGTATCTTGGGGAATCAGAAACCTTCCCAGTAATAATCAGTTCAAGGTTGAGCAAATTGGAAGAAGAGCGGTTAATTTAGGTGTTAAGGGAACACAGATCGGCAATTAGGTGGACTATTTTAGATATTAGAGGCATCTCTCCATCGTTTTGCATGCATAAGATACTCATGGAGGATGATATCAGGCCTAGAGTTCAACCACAACGAAGATTGAATCCTTCAATGAAGGAAGTGGTGAGAAAAGAAGTGGTGAAACTTCTAGATGCGGGAATAATTTATCCTATTTCTGATAGTCCATGGGTGAGTCCAGTGCAAGTGGTTCCAAAGAAGGGAGGTATCACAGTGATAAAAAATGAGAGCAATGAATTGATACCAACTAGGACGGTCACGGGCTGGAGAGTGTGCATTGACAGGGCATGCTTATCACTGTTTCTTGGATAGTTATTCAGGATACAATCAGATTGCCATCGCTCTTGAGGATCAAGAGAAGACGACCTTCGCTTGTCCCTATGGCACCTTTGCTTACCGAAGGATGCCCTTTGGGTTATGTAATGCACCAGCCACATTTCAGAGATGCATGATGTCTATCTTTGGAGATATGGTGGAGCAGTTTATAGAAGTCTTCATGGATGACTTCTCTATTTTTGGTTCGTCCATTGATAATTGCTAAACTAATCTTTCTTTTGTTTTGCAGCGATGTCAAGAGACGAACTTGGTGCTCAATTGGGAGAAGTGCCACTTCATGGTCTAGGAAGGAATAGTGCTTGATCATAGAATTTCAAAAGACGGAATAGAAGTAGATCGAGCAAAGACGGACGTAATTGAGAAGCTGCCACCACCCTCCAATGTTAAAGCAGTTCAAAGTTTCTTGTAGCATGCGGGGTTTTATAGACGGTTCATCAAGGAATTTTCTAAGATCTCTAAACCCTTTTGCAATTTATTGATTAAAGATGTTGCTTTTGATTTTAATGATGAATGCATGCATGCATTTCAAACTCTAAAAAAGTTATTAGTGTCTGCACCTATTATTACAGTTCCCAATTGGGGACTACCATTTGAATTGATGTGTGATGCTAGTGATTTTGCACTAGGAGTAGTGTTAGGACAGAGGAAAAACAAAGTGTTGTATGTAATTCAGTATGCTAGCAAAACACTCACTGATGCACAATTGAATTACACCACCACTGAAAAAGAATTGTTGGCTATGGTTTTTGCTTTTAATAAATTTCGTTCATATGTGCTAGGTGCCAAGGTGATAGTCTACATGGACCATTCAGCACTCAAGCACCTATTAGCAAAGCAAGAAGCAAAACCTCGGCTGATAAGATGGATCCTATTGCTACAAGAGTTTGAGTTGGAGATACGAGATAAGAAAGGGTCGGAAAATGTGGTGGCAGACCATTTGTCAAGGATTGAATGACCAATTCAGGGAAATGAAGAAGAAACCCAAATTAGAGAAACTTTCTCAGATGAGAAATTGATGAGAGTGGAGAAAGCACCGTGGTATGCAGATTTTGCAAACTACTTGTCAGCGAGAGTGCTCCCTACTGGCATGACCTTCCAACAAAAGAGGAAGTTTTTCTCAGATTTGAAATACTACTTATGGGAAAAGCCATTTCTTTATAGACACTGTGCTGATCAGATGATACGTAGGTGTGTTTTGGAAGAGGAAATGGAGGGTATTCTAAGGCATTGTCATGAGAGGGAAGTAGGTGGCCAATTTGGAGGAGCTAGGACAACAGCCAAGGTTTTTCAATCTGGGTTTTACTGGCCCACCTTTTTCAAGGATTCTTTCCGGATGGTTTAGGAATGCGACCAATGTCAACGAAGTGGGAATATTTCAAAGCGAGATGAGATGCCACTGAACAATATCCTTGTTGTTGAGCTGTTCGATGTATGGGGAATTGACTTCATGGGTCATTTCCCAAATTCTTACGGGAATATGTACATTTTGGTAGCGGTGGATTATGTATCAAAGTGGGTGGAAGTAGTTGCATTGCTGTCCAATGATGCCAGGGTAGTGATTAATTTTGTGAGAAAGAACATTTTCTCAAGATTTGGAGTATCATAGGCAATCATTAGTGATAGAGGATCGCACTTTTGCAATAGGCAATTTGATGCCCTGTTGGGAAAGTATGGGGTGAAACATAGAGTTGCCACACCTTACCATCCATAGACAAGCGGGCAAGTGGAACTGTCGAACAAAGAACTTAAGGGAATTTCAGAAAAGACAGTTAATGCATCTAGGAAAGATTGGTCACTGAAATTGGATGATCCATTATGTGTTAGAGTAGATGCCCTAGAGCAATCAATTATTGTAGAATTGACTCTTTGTAATAATGCTCATTAATCAATAAAAGGCATTTCATTCTATATCGCGTAAATCATTATTATTGCAATATGTATTGATATATGTCCTTAGAATGGTAGAATCATGACGAGGGTATCAAGTGTTTCAAATCTTGATAGTGAGAACCCTATGAGCACATATGGTGGCCATTCTAGAAACGTCCGTAGCCCCAGTATTATTCTGAAGTAAGGGCACAGATAATACGGTAAGGCTATCATAGTGTTGAACGACCCTGTCGAAAGGCAGTGACTGATCTCACTTGTCAAGGTTGTTTGGTGACAACCTGGTGCAACACATGGGTGCTTGTTGTAGGCGATTACACCACAGCAAGTTCACTGGACTGACCCACCAGAGGATTCCATATGGATGGTAACCCCAGTGTCTATGGAACAAATCCTCTAACGAATGGTGGTGCATGTGATCCTTAGACTTGAGATCATTGGAGCGCCTTGTGCACCGATTGGTGCAGTTTGACACTAGCCTAACGCAGTTCTATTCAGAGTTGTCAATACGGTGGTGATTGGCTGCATCAAGGAGTGTATCAAGACTATGGTGGATTGACAGAGGATTCATCACTCCCGGGTATAGGAGAAGTTATCTCACGGCGCAATTCAGTATATGGCAATGACACTAAAACTATGGCCACAGTGGGATTGAGTTGTTGCTCTATCCGAATTATAATACAGGTCATTGGTCCAGAAACTGAATATATAATATCAAGAGTAACCGGAGGTTGACACTATTTATATGCCTTCGTCTCATCGAGATAATGTATGATGAAAGGATCGAATTGCACGGTAACCATATTGTTGACAGGTAGCTACTTTGCTGAATCCGAATCTTTCGAGTGGCCATGATGCCTTACTAGGGGCCAATCTTGGTCTATGTATTAGTGAGAGGATTAATTGGTGTTAATCGCAATACTATACACTGCCGATATGATGAGGAGCCTGTGGGTCACACACGTAGAAGATAATTTAAGAGCCAAGAAGAAAGAAGGGCGTTTCGTCTTTTTGGACGAAAGAGTATTTTGGTAATTTCACAGTGCAATTAAATTTGTTGAGGTCGTAGCCTTTATTTAATTTTATTAAAAGATTAAATGAGTGAAATTACATTTAAATATGTGTTCGCATATATTTAAATAAATTATCATTATTGTTAAATGTTAATATATATATTAAATATATAGTAATTGATTTTAATTGAAGATAATGATGAATTAAAATAAATATCTAATTAGGGGTGTTTAGAAACATGGGGTGTTTGAGTTGGAGCCCAAGCCCATTCCATGTGGGAATAGGGCAAATAAAATAAGACTATAAATGAAAAAGTGTTAATTGAAAAAGGGTGTGAAATCATTTTATTCATTGATTACTTTTTCATTTGAGAGAAAAACTCTCCAGCCCCTAAACACTCTCCCACACCACTTTCAGATTTTGGTTTAGCCAAAAAAAAAATCAAATACTCATTTTCTTCTTTGTTTCTTAAGGGTAAGGAGGATCTAGCAAATCACTCCTTAGTTCCTTGCGATTGTCTTCGTGTGGACTTCATCGGTTCGATCCTACACTTGGGTCGGTATCAAAACGTTCAAGGACAAAGTTGGTGAAGTCTCCAAACGTGCATAAGATTATTGAACCTTGAATTTGATTTTCTACAGATTTAATTTATATACTGTATAAATTGTGATATTACACCCAGATCTTGGTTCTAAGGAACGATCCATGTCATTTATGTTTTTTGTTTTCCGCTGCGTAAATGGGTCGTTCACTAACATTATGGGCCTACCGAACTGCATTTAAGACTTTGATTGATATGTATCCATTCAGGATGGTCTATGGGAAGGCATGTCACTTGCCGGTAGAACTCGAGCATAAAGCATACTAGGCAGTCAAGCAGCTAAACATAGACTTACGAGCTGCTGGGGAGGAAAGGATGCTGACTTTGAATGAACTTGATGAGTTCCATCTCAAAGCTTATAAGAATGCTAGGATGTACAAGGAAAAGACCAAGAAGTGGCATGACAAGCATATCAAGAAGAAGAACTTTGAAGTGGGTCAGAAAGTGTTGTTGTTTAACTCTAGGCTTAGGCTTTTCCCAGGAAAACTTAGGTCTAGATGGTCCGGACCCTTCATAGTTACAAGAGTTTACCCATTCGGAGCGGTAGAGGTGTCACATGAAGAAAAAGGCACATTTAAGGTCAATGTCCAGAGGTTGAAGCCATACATCGACGGAGTGATGAGTTGCAAGTCAATTCCCCTCCGGCTTGACATTCTGACATGAGAACTTGAGAGAGTCGAGCTTTCCGACTATAAACAAGAGCTCCTTGGGAGGCAACCCAAGTATTTTCATTTGTTGTTGTTTATTTATTATTTTGAAGTTGTTTAGTTTCTTATTATTTTTAGAAGAAGTCTAATTTGTGTGTTTTTTGGTGTTTCAGGTGATTTATCGAATCAAGGTGGAAAATGGAATTCTCCCAATTCTCGCCGCGACGAAGCACATTTTGCAAAAATTGGAAGTCGAAAAGTCCCAGACTTCGCCGTGGCGAAGATTGTTCTTCATCGAGGTGATGAGCCTCTGCATTTTTCCGCTATGGCGAAGAAAGTTGGGAAAATCCACTAAGGAAAATTCACCGCGGTGAAGATTGTTCTTCATCGAGGCGATGAGCTCTGTAATTTTTCGCCGCGGCAAAGAATCGCCATCGACTGGGTTAGGATTCTAGGGTTTTAAAGAGAAGAACTTCGCTGCGGCAAAGATTGTTCTTCGCCATAGTGAAGTCTGTTTTTTATAAATACCCACGCTATTTTTTCATTTTTAACGCAAAAGTTCAAAACACATTTGAGAGAAAATTTTCCCACCTTCAATCGTGAGCCTTTCCAGTGAACTTCCATCACTTTTTCGAACTCCTAAACTCTCCTAAACACAAAAATCAACTCATTTTAGTGAGGATTTCTGCGAAAATTTTTGGAAACCCTTGGTTTACAAAATTTGGGGATCTTGCGATCTGGGCCAAAATCGGTGAAATTGGTGGTGAAAGCATCTTGGGATTGGTAAGATTTCAAGCCCTCCAAACTTTAAATTAACCAATTTTGATTTTTAGAGTTGAATTTGAGATTTGATTGTTCAGTTGAGTTTTTGGGATTTTCATGAGGTTTATGTTTTGATTTTGTTTGAGGAAGTGTTGATTGTGCATTGTTTGGTATTGAAGAGAGTGGGTTTTGAATTTTGGAGTGTTTGGTTGAGTTTGGAAGAATTGTAGTTTGGGGGTCTAGGTGCGAAAATTTTGGAAGTGTTGTCCATTTTTGCAGGATTGATTGTGGTTGTCATGGGACGCTCAGGGTTGAATTTTTTTGAGTTGAATTGTTGAGTTGATTGGTAGTTTTAGGAAAATGCCGCTTAAGGTACCATCAAAGGGTAAAGGAAAAGGAAAGAAAGTGGACAACCGGTTTGTAAATGACAAGGCTCAGACACGCTATGAAAGGGCAGCGCAAAGGAAAGATAAAGGATTTATTCTTGAGCAGGGATAAACTGCGAGCCAGGCTATGGATTGGAGTCGAGGGAGACGTTGGGAACTATTTATGAGTGCACCTGCACAAGCAGCTATAGAGCCGCTAGTGAGAGCGTTTTATGCCAACCTCCCGGAGTGTGAATCTGGTGCTGTGTTTGTGAGGGGTACTAATGTGGCATTTATTACGAAGGTCATCAATGAATTTTATAACCTGCTTAAGATTGATCGTAATGATTATGAGGATTTTAGGAAGACACAGTTTGAGGATGATATTATTCTTCCGGTCATTACAAAACCGAACACCACTTGGGAGGTTTCAAAAAAGGGCAAGAAGAGCATCAAGGGAACTAATTTGACACCAGTAGCTTGGTTGTGGTAGTACTTTATTTGTACGAGGATGATGCCAGAGATGCACTATAGTACGATGACTTATGAGAAGGCATTATTGCTCTATTATATTGCCACAGGAAAGAGAATGGATGTGGGACAAATTATCCTAAACAACATTCTGCATGCAGCCAAACCAGGGCAAGGGAGTTACCCTTTCCCATATCTCATTACAGCTTTGTGCACTCGAGCAGGAATCGAGGTACATGATGATGAGCCATTTATCCACGCTGCCACAGTTCTCGACTCAGACTATTATCACAAGCATCTTAAACGTTCAGACAGTGAGTAGCCCAGCGTCGGGACAAAACGACAGAGAACCACACAAGGCACTACCACATCATCTAGTTCCACAGCCACTATGAGGGAAATGATGCAGCAGATGATGGGTCAGATGAAACGGATGGCCAAATGTCAAGAGTGGCTAGCAGAGCAAACCCAGATGATGTATGACATGCAGAAAAGTAGCTTCACCAAGCTCAACGTTGATACTTCAGAATTCCAATAAGCTAACTAGGATTCCGATGAGTGGATGGGCTCCGACTTAGAAGAGGACGACGCTGAGAGAGACGAGGAGGCCGAAGAATGAGCACCTGTTTTTGTTTGTTATTTTTGTTTGTTTCAGTTGTTTTTGTATTTCATTTCGAACATTGAACTAAGTTGATACTTTTTGTTTTTGGATTGTTTAATTTTTGTTTTAATTTCCTAGTTAATGTAAAGACAAGATTAGGGTTGTAATATTTTCATATTAGTCAGTGAATTTTTCTAACACAGTGGACACCACAGTTTCAATTGTTTTTACAGATTTTGGTGATGAAAAAGTCAAGGACCGGGTGTTCACACTGTTGAGCGAAACTTCAACTTCACGGATTAATCAGGGAACTATCTCATACCTTTGTCGATTTTGTTTTTCTGTTCCTAATTTGTGCATAATGTGACATTGGGGACAATGTCATCTTTAGTTTGGGGGTAGGAAAAATTTGAAAAATTTGGGAATTTTTGGACTTTTGTTTATTTTATTTTCATGTTTTGTTGTGTATGCCAATGATGAATTGTATAAATCAATGATGAGAATAGAGTTGTTGGGATTTTATTGTTGAAAAATGTTAAGCATTGCTTCAAGTTTATGTTGATTGACTGAATTTTGATTGAGGTTTGTTGAGTGGTTCAACAACCATTTTCATTTATTTTGTCATGCTTAGGTTTATTTTATGTGGTTGGGTAAAGTTTTGATAATGTTGGTGGACTCTAGAACCTAGTAGAGAAGTGCTTGAGGCGGAATTCTAGGAATAGACACTATTGAGGAAATGATTTAGGCATTTTTCGGAACGTTTGAGCCTTTCCAGCCAACCCGCGAATGAATTTTTCCCTAGTCACCCATTTGAGCCTTATGAGATTATCATTGCTTTTATTTCCTTGCAAACCAAAAATTGTCCAATCCAATTACCCTAAACACTTTATCATACCCTTTAGGAGAATTTTGGACGTAATGCAAACACAAGGAACTTGAAGAGTCGTGTGAATGAATTAAAAGAATAGTTTGGGGGTTGTGAGAAGGGCAAGAAGAATAAGAGAGGTAACTAACCTCATTTTGAGATTTTTGTTATTTTTTGTTAAAAAAAAAAAATTCTATTTCGAGAATTGCATTACAATAGCAAAAATAAGAATTTTTCATGGTTGAAGGTTGTTAAATGGTTGACATTTTGAGTGATGGTTGAGAAAGAAAGTAGGAGTTGGATTAAGTCTTAGTGTTTGCTTTAAGGAAACCAAGTTCTTTTGTTTGTTTATCCTTTCCTTTCCTTTGGAGCCCACTACCCGAGCCTAACGTTACAAGCTTGCAAAGACCTTTTGATTCTTAGCGATGTCTAATCCTCATTAGTGGAGAGTAGTTCGATATTTAGGCTTGCGGAGTCTGCTGCCATTTGATAAACTTTGCATTTCTGCATAAATTAATCTGAGAAGTCGAAAGGTGGATTGAAGTGGGGATCACCTACTCAGGGGACCAATAGAGAAAGATAGTCGATGTAACTTATAACTTCTTGGAGTGTTGAACATTTCTCTAGTAATAATTTTTCAACAACCTTTGAGACTTGTATAAATTCCAGGTATTTCGTATGTTGAGTTAAGTCTAATTTTTGCTTGTTCATTTCTAGTTTTATTGTGTCGTGTTTTTGTTGTTTATTGTTTTCTTTCTTTGAGTTTTGTTCCTGATGCTTGGGGACGAGCATGTCTTTAGTTTGGGGGTATTTGATAATCCGAGGATTATACTGTTTTATTTAGGCTTTTAGGCTGAATTTTAGATACTTCTTAGTTTATTTATGTCTGAATTGCTACTTAATTCTTTACATTTTGTGTTTCAGGCCAAAATGGACATTTTGAGCAAATAATGACCGAATTGGAGTTTTTGGACTCAGAAGTAAGCGGATCTCAGAAGTTAAGAGAGTTCTGAAGCAGAGTAAAGCACTATAAAGCTTGTTCCCATGGGAAAGCATGGAAGATCGAAGATTTAAGCAAAGAAGCAAGCGGAGGGCAATTCTGTAATTTCAGAATTCTTCATGAAGATTCGCCGAGGCGAAGTTTGTTCTTCGCCACGACGAAATGAGTTACGCACAAGAGTTAATTTTACTTCGTTGCCGCGGCGAGATTCCTTCTTTGCCACGGCGAAGTCTACAAATTTCAGTTTCTTTAAAACGCATAGTTTATTTTTAGGCAAAGTCTTAGGTTTTTGGGCAAAGTATAAAAGCAAAACTTTTCCATTTTGAGAGGGTGGTCGTTTTTAGTCTAGAGCAGCTTATTTTCCTCTTCCTTAGTTTAGATTTGACGAATTTTGGGTTAAAAAGTGAGAAGATTTGGGATTGAATCTAGTGGATTCTTCAACTAGGGGAGATCTCTTGTCTTTTCTCTCATTTCAATATGTTGAACCTTGTATTTATTGTTTTTCTTGCTGTGTAGTTTGATTTAGCTATGAACTAACCCATTTTGGGTTAGGGTTTTGATGTAATTCGGATTTCCATGGATTGAGTAATTGATTTTTGTTATTTTCATATGCTATTGCATGGATTGTGTGGTTATTCTGATTTTATTGCTTTTAATTGATGAACATGATGAGATTGAGAAATGAGTCATTTTAAGCTTCTTGGGTAATCACCATTGTAGTATTGANATTAATTTAATTTAATTTAATTTAATTTAGATAATGATAATTAAAATTAAAATATCTAAATGGGGCCGTTTGGATACAAGGGGTGTTTGGGTTGGAGCTCAAGCCTATTCCATGATGGAATAGGGCAAAGTGTGCACTATATAAGTGCAACACTTTGTGAATTAATTAATCAATTCATTCAATCATTAAAAGAAAAACCTCCTGCCCCTTTTTCTCTCCCACGCCAGATTGCCTTTTTGCTTGAAACAAAATTTGCTTGATTTGTTCTTGGTTCTTAAGGCTAAAGAGGATCTAGCAAATCCCTCTTTAGTTCTTTGGGGTTATCTTCAGGTGGACTACATTGCTTCGATCCTACTCCTGGGTTGGCAGCGAAATCCGTTCAGAGACAAGTTGGAGGAGCCTCCAAACGTGCGTATGATTTCTTAACTCTAGACTGAATTTTCTACAGATTCTTATTTAATGTATAAACTGTAAATTTGTGCCCTGATCTTGGTTCTAAGGAACGATCCATGTCGTAAATTATTTTTGTTTTCCGCTGCCACGACTTAATCATTTCCTAACAGAAGAATTGTTGTTCATTGCTGTAACGCCCACATCGAGGTACGTAGCTTTACTTATGCCCTTTTACCCTTAGTTGATTTTTGTTAAACTTATTTTGAAAAAAGTGTGAAGAAAATGCCTTAAATTTTTATTAGGGGTAAAATGGTCTTTTCACTTATAATTAGTTGAAAAAGTGGGGAGTGAAAAGAGATAGAATAACAGGGAGAAGTTAATAAAAATAAGGGCATTTTGGTAATTGACTAAGGGATATAGATGGAATTTCATAGAAAGTGCAAGGGCAAAATGGGAAACTATAAATAGTAATATGTTATACCAAGAATTGAAGAATGAAACCCTAGCCATTCTTCATCCATTTTCACTCCACCTTCACCTTCAAATCCTCTCAATTTCTTCAAGGGAAATTCATAGATTTTGGGTACTTTTTAGTGGATTTTCAATCCCAAGCATCCTTAGGTAAGATCCTTGCATCAAAAAGTGAGTTTTAATTTTTTAAAGTGTTGAATTTTGATGATTTGTGTTCATAGGATTTAAGAGAAAGAGAGTTGGTTCAAAGAAGATTTTTAAAGTGTTGGATTGCTCACATATAAGGTAAGTAAATCCTACCCTAAGTATGATTTAAGTAATATTGTGTAAAGAANCAATTGCCTTTTCCTTTGCTCCGCCTCTAGTACATTACAAAAACATTATACTAAATTTACAATAAAATTAATCTTAAAGTAATTTTACATCAATAAATTTAGAAACCTCGATTTACATTCGAAGGGAATGAGATGAGAAGAGAATGTACATCGAGAAGGGGAAGTAAGTCATTACACGCAGGCCTTATTTCTAAAACTTACAACTATACATACCCAAAAATAATTTAAAACATTCACCATAGGTCATAGGGCTCATGTACCAAGCACCATGCAATATACAAACAAGTACATGGCATACATTTCAAAAACAATCAATTTGTGAATTGGGTGGATTTATTATTAATTACCTTCTTATATGTGCAGAATGTTTATTGGCTTTATAGGCTATTAAAAACTACAGTTTGGTCCCCTCGCGAAAAATACAGAATTGGGACAACAACTTTGTTGCTGTGACAAAGTTTTATTTCGCCGCGGCGAAGCATACTTCTTTGAAAATTCCAGCAAGAACGTTGCCACAGCAAAGTTGTTATTTCGCCGCGGCGATGTCTGGAAATCCCAAAAATGTACAGTTCGCGTTTTTGCAGTTTTTCATGTAATAACACGTATCCAAATCAAATCGAATGCACAAGCATTCGACTAGGATACCAACCAACCAATATAACATCCATCAACACATTATTAAACCAATTTATCAACTGAATCACTCATTCAAAAGAAGATTTTTCAGATTTAACAAAAATAACATGTTATCAACCAAATGCATGTTATAAATCATACAATGAACTGTAAAATTTGGTACCGATGGCTCTAATACCACTGTTAGGAAATGATCAAGTTATGGCAGCGGAAACAAAAATCATAAACATTATGGATCACTCCTTAGAACCAAGATCAGGGTACAAATTGAATAATCTATGCATTAAAATCAAATCTATAGAAAAACAGTCTAGAGTTAAGAAACCATACCCACGTTTGGAGGCTCCTCCAACTTTATCACCGAATGTGTTTCGCTACCGATCCAAGGGTAGGATCGAACCACCGTTAGTCCACACGAAGATAATCCCAAGGAACTAAAGAGGGATTTGCTAGATCCTCTTTAGCCTTAAGAACCAAGAACAAAAATCAAATGAAATGTTTGATTCAACCAAGAGCAAACTGGAGTGGGAAGAGAGAAAAGAGGGCTAGAATTTTTCAATCAATGAATATAAAAGACTTTATCAA